>NW_024070200.1:40454206-40547917 GCF_014754425.2 Oryx dammah
AGCAAAACTAATACAGGGGGCGCGGGCGGCGGGCGCGGCGGCGGCGGATGGCCCAGGTCTGACTTATGCGGCGCCTGGAGGGGCTGTGCCTGCGGCGGCGGCGGCGGCGGGGCCCTGGCCGCGAGCGAAGCGGGGACAAGATGAAGTACCAGAAGTACCTGACGGTGCTGCAGATGGCCATCGGCGTGACGCCGTCCAACCGCGGCAGCCTGCTGCCGCTCAAGAGGAGGCTGTGGTGAGGGCGGGGGCCGGCGCGCGCGGGCGGGGGGCGAGCTCGTCCGCTCGGGGACCCCCGGCGCGCGCGACCGGGCGGGGCCCGGACCGCGGCAGACGGAGGGGCTGCGCCGGCCGGTCTGGCTGGAAAGTCCAGCAGCTCTCGCGCTGCGTTTCCTGCGGCGCCTCCCATTCATCGGCTGCAGGTCAGGGTCATCATCGGTGGAGGGGGGCGGTGCTCCCACCTGAAAGCCGCTAGAGAAAGGTGTCCGGGATCACCCGGAGCCGTGTACACACGGGATCATCCGTCGGATTGTATCCCGTTTTGTTAGCATGTAAACATGTCACAAGAATCCCGGTGGTCACCCTGGTGTTCCATCCACTTGAGAATTGGATGCCTGGTTCTGTCACAAGGGAAACGGTTCAGTAAAAAGGACGATGATGTAGAAAAAAGATGTGATGATCATGGGATTCGGTGGTCATTTCAGTTAGAAAATGCGTGCTCAATACAGTCCCATAGAGTTTGATTCAATTCAATTGAACATAGTCCAGTTTAATTTGAAGGTGATAGAGAAAGGAAAAGAGGCTGCTTTTAGGCAGTGTAGAAAACTAATAGCAGCTTTGTGAAACAAAATGGAATAACCATCCAAAGAACATAAAGATTGAGTGGTCAGGAAAAAAAGAAGAGCTTAGAAAAACAGTCCCAGTAGTGGAGAATTTTGAAGGTAAGACCAAAATACATGAGAGGCGAAGTTCACATTTCCGCTCTGCCACTTACTGTGTGTAGACAAGTTACTGGAGAGTCTGTTTTTTCTGTAAAATGGAAATGATACTCTCTACCTCGTGGGGTCGTGGGTAGATGAACTGCCATGGTCAGTGCATAGTGCCACTCTCCCCAGCTGCGTAGTAGGTGCTGAGTGAATATTACTGTCTTTCTTCCCGTGAAACCCCCTCCCCCACCCCCAGTTGTTCAGAAAAAGTTTATTTTTGCAAAAGGTATTTTAATTTGAAGAACAGCAAGTGACAACACCTGGAAGACTAGGCCGGTAAAAATCGGCAGTCACTGAATTAAGAAATGTCCATGGAAGAAGATGTTAGCATATGTATCAACAATATGTCATTATTTTGAAGTGACAAGCAGTAACGTTTGAAGATGACTTTCCAGATGGATGGGTTACAGAAAAAGAGAAAACAAAGCCAAAGTTGGCACCAACAGTCTCACCCTCAACTCAGCTTTCCTCCTGAGTGCTTACTGGTATGGAACATGGCGCATTATTTTATCCCTCTTCCCACCCACCCCCCAATGTAAGTAGCATGGGGCCAGGGCATTTGTCTGTTTAGTTGATTACTAAATTCCCTACAACTAGTTTCCAGTACGAATAGATTCTCAGAAGATGTGTGTTTGTTGAATTCGTGAATTCTTCATAATGCGTAACTGGGAAAGAAAGTTGAGGGAATTTTTTTTACAGCTGTTCTGAGTGGCTTGCAGGACCTTAGTTCGCTGACCAGGGACTGAACCCAGGCCCTCAGCAGTGAAAGCACAGTCTACTCACTGCACCCTCTGGAAAGTCCCAAGGAAATTTTCTTGATGTTACATTTAAAAACCAAGATGTGGATACAGTGTTTGAGGAGCTGTTCCGCATGAATATTAGCAGTGAGTGGTCACAAGGTCAGGAAACTAGGTTTATTCCTTTTCATCACTCACTGGAGTACTGCTTCTGAAACTGCTCTCCCGAGTATACAGTTTGTGAAGACAGAACAAAGGAAATGAAATCCAGGTAATGTTTGTACTCTAGAGATTCATGTTTGAGGCAGGCAGTGACCTGGGACCAACATTAAAAACCGTCTTATGAAGAAACAGCCTGAAAAGATCAAGGAGATTTTGTTGAGCTTTCCCCAGTCTTAAATGAGCATTTGAGAATTTCTATCTAATGTTAAGTGGATTTGTGAATGTTCATCTAGTTTCTCCAGTGGCAAAGTGAAGAGCACGCTCTACGAAACTCTGGAGTGGGTGGTATTTTTGAACACAGGTGCGTAATCTTTTATTAAGTCGGAGAATATTGTGCCGTCTGGTTCCTCTGTCTCATGTCTTATGGAATTCATTTTCTAGGTAACATTTTATTTTCTAGATGACATTTTGTTTTGCCAATGTCCTAACAACTGCATATGGAGAATTGGAGATGAAAGGCAAAAGCACTTTTATTTGTCTGGATGTGTGAATGGGTTCTGACCTCAGAGTGGTGAGTGGGAAACTAGTATTAGACATCGACAGTGCATTCAGACCTTGGGATGCACCAGCTTGTGTCTGTTTATGAAATGTGAGGTCATAGCATGGTCGTTGATCATGGCTTGTGTGAAGCTTCATGTGAGGACGTTTAGAAAGATATGTATGCTCCCTGCATTCCTCTGTCTTAACTCTTACAGTCTGTGTGGGAAGACTGCTAGCTCACAAAGCTTACGCTTGTCCAAGTAAAGCTTAGGCTTAAGGGGGCCAGTGCTTTAGCCCCACTCTCCTCTCTGGTCTGGCCATTTGAGCACATCTGCTTTCCTCTCTGCAGTATCCTTCTGTCCTTCTGATTGGCTCTGCACATCCTTAAAGGAGTACACACTTGCAGACACTTTTACATGGAACCTGAAGGGGACACACTCCACTGTGTCAGTGGAGCCTGCAGGAGCCTACTTCTTGAGGGTCCTTCTCCAAGAAGTTTAGTACATAGAAGTGTTTGCAGTGTTTGGTTCTGAATCATTACTGTTCACAAAGCTGGAACTCAGGCTTGTTACCTGAAGGAGACATGGGTTTGTGCGGCTACTGCCTGCCCTAGGGCCTCCAGTGAATGGTCAGTGATGGACAGAAGCCACAGAGCACAGTGCTTCCTAGAGACTGTAGCAAATTGCCAAAAGCAACAGAAGTTTATTTTCTCCCTGTTCTGGACCCAGAGTCTGAAGTCAGTGTTGGCGGGGCTGCGCTCCCCGAATACCCTGGGGAGAAGCCTTCCTGTCGCCCCTTGTGTCTGTGGCTCCAGGGCTCCTCTGTGGGACACACCTCTTCAGTCTGTCTCTGCCCCTTCACGTGGTCTTCCCTATGTGTCTTGTCTTCTCTTCTGTCTCTTATGAGAACACCTGTCGTCAGAGGTAGGTAGTCAGTGACCTCTGCAAAGACCCTTTCTCTAGCCAGGGTCCCATTCATGCTGTTAGGGGGTGTGGGGCAGAGAGGGGCAAGGCTCAGTCCAGCACAGGAACCACACCTGCTCAGCAGGTGTGAGGCCCAGAGAGTTGTTACTCCTGTCTGTTTTAGATGAAATGTGAAAAGTATTTTCGTAATAAGTTTATTGTTCAGGAGCATTTACATGGCTCTTAGGGGAAAAGAGTGTCGTATCATTTTCTTATATTTCTGTTTCTCCCGGTTGAGGCTGTAATTATTGTAGGTCATGCAGTATCCATTCAACCACTGAAGTTGTCGTGTCATAATCAGATTTTGAAAGTAAGAAGAGCTGCCTTTCACTGAGCTTGCTCCCTCCTGGGCCCTCCATCTCCCTGGAGGTGGGGGCTGTGTCTCCCCCAGCTTTACAAATGAGAACGTTGGCCTGTCCAGAGTCATACCTCAGATTTATGCCAGTTCTTAGGATTTAAAATCACGTTTGAGCAAGGATATGCAGGTCTGGAAAGAGAGATGGACTGAAGACAGGAACCAAAGGGCAGGAACATGTCTTACATGATATTGTTTCTCCCAGGTGGCCCATGGCCCCTTCATGGCTCACAGAGGTCCCTGATGGGATAGGACCATATCCAGGTCCTCCCTTGGTTTCTTTCCCTTAAAAAAAAAAATTATTTATTTGGCTGCAGTGGGTCTTAGTTGCAACACATGAACTCTTAGTTGTGGCTTTAATTCCCCAAACAGGGAGGGAACCCACGCCCCTGCATTGGGAGTGTGGAGCCGTGCCACTGGACTACCAAGGATGTCTCCTTGGTTTCTTTAATGAGCAAATTATAGGCAGTGACACACATTATTGTTTATAAGTACAACTAAGGGCCATTTAATACAAACTTTTTCAGTGATGTGAGAAACTTGATGCTGGGAAAGATTGAGGGCAGGAGGAGAAGGGGGCAACAGAGGATGAGATGGTTAGATAACATCAGTGACTCAATGGGCATGAGTTTGAGCGAACCCCAGAAGATAGGAGGAGGAGTGATCCTCCATGAAGGATGGAGGATCCTGGCATGCTGCAGTCTGGGGTCCCAAAGAGTTGGACGTGTCTTAGCAACTGAATGACAATAGCAATTCAATGAGTGAGTAAGGTTTCTGAAGTCTGATATACATAAACAAAAACTAGCATTTTACTAGCATTTAGCGAAGAACCTTTCCACAGTACCCAGTGTCCTTCTGAAGTCAGCTGCCTGCTGTGCTTGGCAGTGCCTCAAGGCTCCTATTCTCACACCCACATTCGGGGAAAGATGCCTTGTTAACTCATCCATGTTAGGTTGACTTGGTTGAAGCCATCAGTTGCTGACATTTTAGAATTAGTATATAGTAGAAGCATTGTTTGTTTTATCCTGATGGAACTGCTTTGTTTTTACTATCTCGATTGTTTTTGCCCAATTCTGTGTTATTGTTGAGTACTTTTCCACTGGAAGTTAGCAGTGGGAGCGGCAGATGAGCTTGGGAATTATTTGTCTTAAGTGAACTGCAATCAGTAGTGGTCGTGAGCCAAATCTCCTGTGTTTTAACAAAATGAGAGGGTGGACCCCGAGTTTCTGCCTTTTAAGCCTATCAGCCAAATGAAAACATGACCCCGTTAGAGAAGTTATGAAGGGAATGGAGAGAGGCAGACATTTTCTCCCCAATTACCCTCTAGGCACGATTCAATAGAATTAAGAATTAGGAAAAGAAAAACTTCCTTTTAAACCAAGTGCCGATTTTTCCAGAGTTGAAGGGAAAGCACTCCAGAGTTGAAGGGTGCTTACAGCTCAGTTCTTGACTTTACTTCCCTGTCATCAGAGTCCATGCTCCTGATATTCAGGGAGTCATCTCCAGAGTCTGAGGCATTCAGGTCAGGCTGGGTGAGAGGGGTGCCTTGGGCAACAGGTGCTGTCTTCTCCACTTAGGAGCACCGTGGACAGGGCTTCCCTCCTGAGCTGTGGATGCACCTCAGTGTTCTTGTGTGTGTTTGTGTGTCCAACATAGAACTATCAGACACACATATTTCCACAAATATTGTTGTTTGTTGTTAAGTTGCTAAGTCATGTCCAACTCTTTGCAACCCTATGGACTGCAGACTTCAGACTTCCCTGTCTTTCAGTAACTCCCAGAGTTTGCTCAAACGCACATCCTTTGAGTTGTTGATGCCATCCGGCCATCTCATCCTCTGTTGTGCCCTTCTCCTCCTGCTCTCAATCTTTCCCAGCATCAGGGTCTTTTCCAATGAATCAGCTCTTCTCATCAGGTGGCCGAAGTATTGGAGCTTCAGTTTCATCATCAGTCCTCCCAATGAATATTCAGGGTTGATTTCCTCTAGGATTGACTGGTTTGATCTCCTTGCTGTCCAAGGGATTCTCAAGAGTCTTTTCCAGCACCACAGTTCAAAAGCATCATCTTTGGTGCTCAGTCTTTTTTATGGTCCAACTCTCACATCCATACGTGACTATATCTGGAATTAATTCTCAGAAAAAACATTAAAATGAAAAAGAAGCAGCATCTTAAATTATCTTATATCATCTCAAGGCTCCTCCTACTTAAATAAGAGCATAAATATTCTACATATTTATCTGGACCTGTTTATTCCTTTTCTTCATCCCCCACCAGAGAAAGTGGGGCCGTGACTGAACGATGTGCTTGTTAGTGGTTGGTCTCTTGGCTTCGCAAAGATCTGGTCTGAGCTGTGAAGTCACTGAGATTTCTCCCCAGGAGCTGGTTCAGTCCTGGGATAAGACCTTCTCCTCCTGCTGAATGTGTGGGTAGGTGGGTTCTGCCCGACCCAATATTCCCTTGGTGGATGCCAGCTCAGCCCTCCTGGTTATTGAAGATTTTTATTGTGATCCTGATACATTTTCTGGCTCTTAGTCATTTTCAAAATTTGGTGGACACAGATTCTTACTGAAGACTTTAGGTTTTAGGCTTTTAGTTTTTAAAAAAGGAAATTGGTGATGCTTCTCTAAGTCAGATGAAGAAAGGCTTTTGAAAATATTCTTCTGTCAAAAAAGTTTATATTCCATTTTTATTAATTTCTAATATTATCATACCACCTAACCAGGGCTGTCAACATGAAGTGAGAGAGAGGAAATAAAGAGAATTCAAGACTTGTATATATATTTCTTTTAATTGGAATATAGTTGCTTTATGATTTTGTGTTGGTTTCTGCTGTGCAACACAGTGGATCAGCTATACCTCCTCCGTCTTGGACCTCCCACCCCACCCCCCTCGCACTCCTTTCGGTCATCACAGAACACGAGCTGAGCTCTTCCTGCACAGCACTCTCCCACTGGCTACTGCTGTACACATGGTAGATGTCACTGCTGCTCTCTTAAGGTGTCCCACCCTCCCTTTCCCCTGCTGTGTCTACAAGTTCATTCCTTATGTCTGCCTGTCTGTTCCTGCCCTGCAGATAGACTTGTCAGTACCCTTATTCCAGATTCCATGCATATGCATTAATATATGATACTTGTTTTTCTCTTTCTGGCTTCACTTGGTATGACAAATTCTAGGTTCATCCACATCACTACAAATGACTCAATTCCATTCCTTTTTATGGGTGAGCAATATTCCATTGTATATAGGTACCACATCTTCTTTATCCATTCCTCTATTGGTGGACATTTAGGTTGCTTCTATGTCCTGGCTGTTGTAAACAGTGCTGCAGTGGACATTGGGGTACATGTGCCTTTTTGAATTGTGATTTTCTCAGGGTATCTGTCTAGGAGAGGTATTGCTGAATCATATGGTAGCTCTATTTTTAGTTTTCTAAGAAACCTCCATGCTGTTCTCCATAGCAGCTGTACCAATTTACTTTTTCACCAGCAGTGCAAGAGGGTTCCCTTTCTCCACACCCTAAGACTTGTATTGTGCCATTCTGTTTCTCTTCACCATATGCCCTCTTCTGGAGCACAGTTCTTCACTGTGTTCATGGAAGCTCTTCCCTGCAGAAAGGAGAACAAAACTGTACAAGGTGCTGCTCTTTGTATTGAGAATCATGGAAAGGACATCAGCAGGATTTTACTCTGGGAGGTGACTTGAAAGGTGTCCTGACTGGAACCCAGTGAAATAACAAAAATATAAATGAAAAAAGCTGCAGAATTAATAATAACAGTCTGCATAAACAATGAAGAATACCATCAATGGACCAGCATTTTTGAGGGATCTCTGAGAAGTAGAGAAGTAGCTGAAGCTCCAATAGCTTAGCCACCTGATGGGAGAAGCTGACTCATTGGAAAAGACCCTGAGGCTGGGAAAGATTGAGGGCAGAAGGGGGCGAAAGAGGATGAGATGGTTGGGTAACATCACCGACTCAATGGTTATGAATTTGAGCAAACTCTGGGAGATAGTGAAGGACAGAGGAAGAGCACGGTGTGCTGCAGTCCTGGGGGTTGCAAAGAGTTGGACATGACTTAGCAATTGAACCACAACAACAACTGAGGAGTAGTTAGTAGGCAGGGGTAGTTCTGTAGAGAGAACAGCCTCGCTGAAACCACTGTCCAGAAAATGTGCAGAAGATTGCTGCGAAGTTAAGAGTGGACGGCTTAAGGCAGCTTCAAGGACTGGAAAGAGCTGAGGGCGTGGAGGGAGTTCATCAGATACGACCACTCGTCCTCACTGAGATGTGACGCTAAGGGGACAGCCATGGTGCTTTCTCACTGTGGCGGTACTGTGGGCACTGGGGCTGGACCTGAGATGGCCACTGTGTGCCCTGACCCAGAAGAGATACCGCCTCACACGCCTTCTGGCAGTGTGTCCTGTCTGCCAAACCTGCTGCGGGCAGGCCTGGTGAGCACTTCTCTGGGGATACAGTTCTCTGGTGGAGATAGATGTAGACTGTACAGATAACACAGCAGTTGGGAAAAGCCAGTCTTTAGAGACTTACTTAGCATCTTCAACAGGCAGAGAAACTATATAGTCTCTGAAGGAAAAGAAAACATTGGATCTACATGTTTTTCAGAAAGATACAGGAGAGAATTCTGTTAATAAAAACATACTGGACTCTAGAAATGTAAAATTTACTCATTGAAGTGGAAGAATGGACAAATTGACAGAACTGAAAAGCAGATTAGAAATCTGGAGGAATAAGCTAAAGAGTCACAAAAGAAAGGGATGGAGAGAGAGAGGTTAGGAGCTCCTAAAACTATTGCTTTTTGGTTTGATAGCACTTCCCTGGTGGCTCAGATGGTAAAGCGTCTGCCTACAGTGTGGGAGACCCAGCTTCAATTCCTGGGATGGGAAGATCCCCTGGAGAAGGAAATGGCAACCCACTCCAGCACTCGTGCCTGGAGAATCCCATGGACGGAGGAGCCTGGTAGGCTGTAGTCCATGGGGTCACCAAGAGTGGACATGACTGAGCAACTTCACTTTCATAGTCGCTTAATTGGAGCTTCTTTTTTCTTCTTTTTTGGAGCAAACATTTGAAACCTAAACTGAATGCCCATCACAGGGAAATGTTTAAGTAAATAATGGTACACCTTTACTATGAAGTGGGGCTTCCCTCATAGCTCAGTGGTAAAGAATCTGCCCGCAACGCAGGAGACTCAGGTTTGGTCCCTGGATTGGCACTTTCCCCAGGATGAAGAAAAGGCAACCCACTCCAGTATTCTTACCTGGAGAATCCCCATGGACAGAGGAGCCTGGTGGGCTACAGTCCATGGGGTTGCAAGGAGTTGGACACAACTTAGCGGCTAAACAGCAATGACAATGCTGTGGTTAACCATTAAAAAAGAATGAACTAGATCTGTATGGTTATTATGGGAAGAGGGTCAAGATAGGTAATTAAGTGAAAAATATAAGATACAGGGCAATATAAACAGTGTGGTTCCTTAAAATTCTCAAAAGGAGATTAAAACATACATAGATAAATGTGATCATTTGAGAGGTTTTCCAGAAAACTGTTGGTAATGATTGTCCTTAAGAAAAAGGATGGAGATTTGGCATGAGGGTGATAAGGGAGGACTTTTTTTTTTTCCCTTTTTTTGATCTGTGCCTCTCCATGCCAGATACTGGATCTTAGTTCCCCAACCAGGGACTGAACTTGCACTTCCGCAGTAGAAACTTGGAGTCTTAACTGCTGGACCTCCAGGGAAGCACCAGGCTTTTATTTGTCATTTTTGTGTCTTTCTGTACTGTTCAAATATTCTATGTGGACAGAGTACTTTTAAACTGTTCAGTTCAGTCAGTCATGTCCGACTCTTTGAGACTCCATGAACTGCAGCATACCAGGCCTCCCTGTCCATCACCAACTCCCGGAGTCCACCCAAACCCACGTCCATTGTGTTGGTGATGCCATCCAACCATCTCATCCTCTGTCATCCCCTTCTCTTCCTGCCTTCAATCTTTCCCAGCATCAGGGTCTTTTCAAATGAGTCAGCTGTTCACATCAGGTGGCCAAAGTATTGGAGTTTCAGCTTCAACATCAGTCTTTCCAATGAACACCCAGGACTGATCTCCTTCAGGATGGACTGATTGGATCTCCTTGCAGTCCAAGGGACTCGGAAAAGTCTTCTCCAACACCACAGTTCAAAAGCATCAATTCTTCGGCACTCAGCTTTCTTTATAATCCAACTCTCACATGCATACATGACTACTGGAAAAACCAAAGCCTTGACCTTTGTTGACAAAGTAATGTCTCTGATTTTTAATATGCTGTCTAG
Organism: Oryx dammah; assembly: GCF_014754425.2. NCBI lineage: Eukaryota > Metazoa > Chordata > Mammalia > Artiodactyla > Bovidae > Oryx > Oryx dammah. Next base: position 40,464,266 of record NW_024070200.1, read on the forward strand.
GTTAGCCATAACTTTCCTTCCAAAGAGTAAGCGTCTTTTAATTTCATGGCTGCAGTCACCATCTGGAGTGATTTTGGAGCCCAGAAAAATAAAGTCAGCCATTGTTTCCACTGTTTCCCCATCTATTTGCCATGAAGTGATGGGACCAGATGCCATGATCTTCGTTTTCTGAATGTTGACCTTTAAGCCAACTTTTTCACTCTCCTCTTTCACTTTCATCAAGAGGCTCTTTAATTCTTCTTCACTTTCTGCCATAAAGGTGGTGGTACCTGCATATCTGAGGTTATTGATACTTCTCCCGGCAATCTTGATTCCAGCTTGTGCTTCCTCCAGCCCACTGTAGGTGTACCTAAACAAGTCTCTTTTATGGTATTTACTCCTGTCTTATATTTATTATGTTCAATTTGTTTTTCTAGTAGTCGTCCTTGTGTCCTTTTCAAGCAGTAGCAGACATAGCTTATCCTTTTCAGAAAACATTTTATTTTTTTTTAAGTTTTTTTTTTCAATGTGGACCATTTGTAGTCTTTATTGAATTTGTTACAATATTGCTTATGTTTCGTGTTTTGATTTTTGGGCCGAGAGGCATATGGAATCTTAGTTCCACAACCAGGGATTGAACTCATGGCCTCTCCAGTGGAAGCACGGAGTCATAAAGGCTGGGCCCCCAGAGAAGTGCCAGAAAACAACATTTTAAATATCAAAAGTTAAATTTGGTGTGAAGGTTGATAAATTCATGAACATGAAATGTATTACAAATAGAAGCTCTGAGCATAAAATAAGAATGCTGTTTTTCCCAGACCACACTTACGAATCAGTCTCATTACTTTATAATCTTTATTATCACTAAGACCATAATCCACTGAGCAGTTTCCTCCCAGAGTCCCACGGCATCTTGTTTAGGACTGCCACCAGCAGTGGCACAGACAAAGGAGAACACATGGCAGTCTGGAGTCTGTGTTTGTATGTGTGAACACGTAGCCCAGTGTGTGTTCTGTAGATGGTTTAGTTCATGTACCGTTTTTTCTTATCTGTATTTTCTTAGTTCCATAGTAACACTGAATTAAGTGTCGGCTGTCATGGTTAGATTTTTAAAGGCTATTTTCATGCTTAACAAAGCCTCCTGAACAGTGTCTGTGTTGGTGCACATGATAGCTGGTGCACTGGTGTGCCAGGCGCCCAGCTGAGCTCTTGATGAATAACTACCCCAGGGAACAGCGCTTCTCAGTCACCTAGGAAACTTCAGTCCAGTCTTGACTGCTTCTCTGATGGTCACAGAACTGACTCTCAGTGGATCCTATATTGTAATATTTGAACTGTCACTAGAGATCTCTAAACTCACAAGCTGCTGAGAAATATCTAGAAAGGTGCCCGATAGAAGGCAGCTCCACTGAGGTTCTTAGCTCTATAGCTGGAAAAGGATGGCTTTTCCACAGCTGTTCTCGAGTAAATGTCTACCTCGTACTGAGAAATGTGCTCATCTGCGAGCCTGTCGTCTCAAGTGCTTTCCTCTTCTTGCAGGATAACACCGTCCTCTGAAAACCCCAGTGGTGCTACTTCTAGTGTCAGCCAAGGAAAGCCTTCTTTAAGACGAATTAAAGGGAGACTGCACAGGAGCAAGAGCCTCGATAGCATCGATTTCTGTGAACTCACTGTGAGTGGATGGTTTAAGACTTTTCTTCCTTTTCAAAGCCTATGAAAAAATTGAATTTTACAAAATTTCATTAAAAAGGAACAGGCTTCTTTTTGTGTTAAGCATTTTTCAGTAAAAACTGGTTTACCCAACAGGTTACCAACCGGTGTAACTTTCTTAACCAGTACCCATAGATACATTTATGATAAGTGGTTCATAATGATGATTTTGGTTCACAGATCAAGATAAAGATGTGTTTCCTGAACTCTACAATAAAAACTGAATTAAGGTCAGTGGATGAAGTAAATTTCTTGGAAAATCACAAATCCACATGTTAATGTAGGTACAGACCTAAGTATTTGATGAACCCCAAACACCCAACTTCCTGGTAATTCTGGAAAATAGAGGTACCCTTATATTATTACGTGAGGACAGATCCTAGTTCAGTTAACGGTGGTGTTTTCTTTTCGTACTTGGCGGTTAACATTAGTGGTCTTTTTCTCACCAGGCAAGGTAACAGGTTTTCACAAGGCTTATGGTAAATTCGTGATGTCTTTTAGAGAACACCGCCACGTTCAGGCCCCATTGTCCTTTCCTGTTAATTGTGTTGTCCTGGTCTAGAAGGGCTGCTTAATGCCGTAAAGGAAACACTAGGGTTTTCTCTATGAGAAAACCAGCTGTGAGTTTTTTTCATATGTATGTGCTGTAGGATTCATTGGCAAATTAATGGATGTTTGGGATGCTTAGACTAGATACGTTAATTTCTCCCGTTTTTTGAACTCTGAGAAATTCAGAATTATGAAAATACCACTGACCATTACTGTTTCAAAAGGCAGTTAGAAAGTATAGAAGTAAAGCCTGTCTTTTTTGAGGATACAATTGCAACATCTTTTAACTATAATTGATGAAAACAAAAGTTTTAGTAATAGTGGATGTTTTGGGGTTTTTTTCCTTCATTTTCCAACATCTTCATTAAAATAATTTTACCCAACTATTTTACTTAAAAGTACACTTGACCATGTCAGACTTAAGAAGGTGAAATGTGACCTATCAGAAGATGTTCAAACAATAACTGAAAAAGATAAAAAGATGGTAAATTCCTGCTGAATAGACCTACCAGAGTGACAGAGGAAAATAGAAGTCTGTCTAAAATAAAGCGAACTGAGAAACAAATTTTAATTATTTGTTAATTCAAATTTGAGAATAATATACAAATGAGAGTTGAAATTCCATCACATTATTTTATATGATGTTAAATGTTATCATTATTATCATTACTGAAACATAATCAGCTAACTGATTAATTTGGCATGTCATAAAATATGCTTACTTGCTTAAACAATTTTTTGTGGTTGGGGAAGATGTTAAATTTTTCTGGAATGTGACAGGAGAAAAGCTTAACTTCATATAAGGTTAACTTCATTTTCTCAGATAATAGATTATTTCATCTGTGAGGAAAAGTTGGTGAATAGAATTATCTTTTTATTGTCGTGATCATGTTTACAAATTATTGATGTAGATTTCCTGTCTCATTCTGTGTATGAAAGAGCTAATTTGGCTGAAGTTAGTTTACAGTCCAAGCATGGGAAAAATAGCACTGGCCAGGTGCAGACTTGGTTTATTTCTTTGTGATGATCTTTCTTGTTTGACTTTATCTCAAAAGTGAAACGTTTTAGCATCTCTCTGGGGAAAGATTCTGACATTGAGGTTCAAGGAGAGCTACAGCTGAGTTCAGGAAAGTGGATTCTGGGGAGGAGCCGTGGGTACTGGTATGGGATGTACTCGGCCCCACACACTGTCCTGGCTCTGACTTTGGTGTTCTGCTTTCTGAAGACTGCATTGAAAGGCCACGTTCTGACAATTCATCTACTTGTCAGTGATGGGAATGTATTAATGAAATGTAATTACCACAATCAGTTTGCATTTTTTGCAATTTGATTTTCTGTCTCAGGTTTTTGCAGTTACAGTTGGGGCAGCAATTTTGTATTTTGTTGTTAAACGTTTTTAGATTGTCAGAAATTTTTACAATGAACATGTAACATTTTTAGCAAAACAATGAACTGATGATTTTCTGAACAATAAAATAACAGAAAGAGCACTCTCCCAGCTTGGGTATTCCCACTTGCTACCACAAGCTGCAGTCAGATTGTGGAGGAGCTGGAAGGCTTTGAGCAAATACTGAGAATGTATTTGCTCCACTCATGACGAAGGTTGGAAGCTGGGACGAGCATAACAAAGGGTTATGAGCGTTCACCGAGTGCCCAAGGCTGGGAACGGATAACGAAGGGTTATACGCCCGGCCTTGAGGCGTTTGAAGGCTTCTTCTGACCACCTGTTTCTGAGAGCAAGGACTGTTGTTTCATGATAAGACTCCCTTTAGAGTTTCGCCAAAGCTATGTTATGGCTTGGGCGGTGGGAACTGTATTTTATGCTTAACTGCTTTAATGTTTATCTGGAATGGCTACGTGCAAGTCAGCCTTATGCTCTATTCCCTGAAAATTATAAAATACACAATTGGATAATAAACTTTGTCAGTCCACTAGAGGCTGTCCCTGAGTGTCCTTTTCAGAGTGCGGTTCTCCGAGCCTTACACAGATAATACTGTAGTATCCAGAAGATATAAGGACATGGAGTATTTTTGGCTTGAGGCTGAAAAAGGACTTTATACCCCCACTTTCAAATTTTATCTTTTTTGTTTTTAAAGGAGTGTTACACTTTTAAAAAACAGTTTAGAAAAGGATTTCATGAGAGGCAAAAGGTATTTAGATGTGATTCTCTAATGCAGTTGGCTCTATCATATAATTGTGGAGAACCAGATTTTAAAACCTTTGCCACAAAGTCTAACGGGCAGATGCTCCTTGGGAAAGGGTCCACAGTGACTTCCAATGGGACAGGAGCACACACCCTCACTCTCGTCAGGATAAAGCTCAACTATTTCAGGACTCTCTTTAAAGATGTTCTTGTAGTTCAAGCAGAGTGGAAAATTTGTCATACTGTATGCTAATTTTTAAATTGTAAAAATTCTTATTAACTCTGTGGCTTCCTTTGTCTGCCACAGTAAACAGAAAGCCTTAAAATTGAAAGACTAAAACTTAGTTCATGGTCTGAGTTCATGGTCATGAACTAAAACTTCGTTCATGTGGATATATATCAAATTTGTGTGACCAGCAGAGGAGCATGCAGTATTTTTACACTTTGCTTTTAACTTTGCCTGAGAAAAAACACAATCTTTATTGATTTTAGAAGAACTTGGCAAGTGGAGCAGCAGGTCTGCTTGCCCTAGTGTCAGGGTCCTGATTTCTGGCTGAGAGGCCTCAAGTTCCAGCTGAGACCATTGGCTTTGGTTCTGGCGTTAGAGCGATGCCGTTTCACCCCTGGGGAGAGGTGATTGTTTCAGCTTTCTCTGTGGGGATTTAATGAGATGTCTTTCCAGTTCATTTGGTAAACCCTGCAGCATCATTGATTGACATCCCAGTTTCCTGAGGGGACTGGAATCCATCCAGTCTGCCGAGGTCCTCAGACAGCTCCCAGGGATGATGGTAGTTTTCTCAGGTGAGGCCTGGAATGGATGAGTCTTGTTATGAAGATGTGTTACACCTAGAAAACCTGAGCCATTCTTCAACACTTTCATGTGTAAAATGCTATATAAACGACCTGACAAGTTCCTTTTCTCCCTTGGGGTGATGGAGTGATGTATTGATAATTGATATGAAGAAGAGAAGTCTTGAGATCTAGCTAATGGTGTTTCTGTTCTTAGCTCTTCCATGTCACTGTAGTGTCCTTGCCATCAACTTTAGAGCCATTGAGCTGCATTTTCACTTCTGTCCCTTCCTCCCTCTCAGATCCTGAAGTGTATTGTCAAAGAATCTTAAGTAATACTTTAAAAATTCAACAGACTGCTTGGAATTTGATGGCTTTTCTTAATTATTCCTCCCCCCCTAAAATAGGAGCCAGCTGGGTGGGACTCCTTCCATTTGGGAAGCTGTTCTGAGCATGAACTTAAGGAATTTATATCCTGCTTTGTGGGTGTAAACCTTGATTGTTCATTTCTCTTTCTTCCACAGAGAAATACTACAAAAAGTCTGCACAATAAATGGAAACAGTGAACTAATTAAAAACTTATGTCTCTGTTCACTTAGCCTTGAGTGAAAGAAGGATTCAGTCATCACTGAGAACCCTTAGGCAAAATGATACATGTTTCAAACCCTTCCGGGAGTATTTGTCCTGAAGCGGGAAAATATGTGAAGATATTGTTTGGAGTGTTACATTTTGGGGCCAATAAGTCACATTTCACTGCTGCATGAATAGTAGTTCTCTGGTCTTGTAATGATCAGCAGTTTTCACATTTGAAAAGAAACATTTTCTCCTGGTAAAAGGGCATCTGTGTAGGCTCTTGGAGGATCTATGTACCCCTGTGGGAATTTCAGTGACAAAATTTTCTCCTTCTTCCCTTCCCCACGACCTCCTCCTGTGAGATGTGCAGCATGCTGAGGCTTGATTTAAAACTAAATGTCCCTTTGACCTTGACCGTATGTCAGGTTTGCTTTACTGGTGCCTGACAGATGAGTGACAAGCTGGCAGTTAAGGTGCAGAGTCTGTGGAGGGAGAAGATGCAGGGACACTGAACACCAGCTAACCCTGCTTCCTGGTTTGGTGGGAGGAGTCCGCTGCTCCCTGTTCCCTGCTGACCCCCACACCTGCCTCATCCGAGGAGAGTTCAGAAGAAACAGCAGGGAGCCTCGCGGGTCCTCTCCGCTCCTCTCACCCTGAGCTCTAATGACGTGGCTTCTTCCTGTTCTCTTTGGGTGTCTCTGTGTAGTTGGGGATGGTGACCCCAGGCCACCCGCACATGTCCTCACTGCGTCCTCGCCTCTCAGTGAGTGGTCTACCCCTCATTGATGATGTGCTTCAGCTTCTCAAAGGCAGGGAGCATGTCTTTTGTATTCCCCAGATGCTGAGCATGACAGGTCTGTGCTCATTCAGTGTTTGTTTGTTGATTGTGTTGGTTAACTCTTTGCTTCAATAGCTATGGTAGCTGAGTAGAGGAAAGCTGAGAGACCACTAAATGTTAAAGTGGTGAGGCTGAGGAGCAAAAGGACATGGAAAATAATGTCACTCATTTGACATACAGGAAAAGGAAGCAGCTTCATATATTGGCTCCTGTTATGGGGAATATGCCTGAACATGAAGCAATAAGGGGAACATTTGTTTTGAATAACCAACGTAGACGTGGCGGTGCTGATGGAGGTAGAGGAGGTAAGTGTTGGAGGTGGAGGTGGTGGTGAGGGTCCTGGTGATTAAGATGGTGGAGTAGTATTGGTGATAATGGAGGTGCTGGTGGTGGCGGCAGAGGTGATGGTAACGGTGGTGATGGTCATGGTGTGGTGGTGATGGAGGTGGTGGAGGTGGAGATGGTGGGATGTGGTGATGGAGGTGGTGATGGTGCTGATTGTGGTGGTGGTGGTGCGACAGTTGTTGTGGCAGTGGAATGGAGGTGTGATGGTGGTAGAGGTGATGGAGGTGATGGTGGTAATAACGGTGGTGGCAGTAATTGTGATGGAGGTGATGGTAGTGGTACTCGTGGTGGTGGTGGTGGTGATGGTGGAAGAGATGATTATGGCAGCTTCTGTTCTCAAAATTGCCATGCCCTTCACATTTCGAGGCAGTGAAAATGTTGCTGATTGCATGTTAAACAGTGACTCAGACTGGCCTGAACTCTTAGGATGTTTATCAGGTCACATTCCTAGAGGTGCAGAATCTAGTGGGGTGATCTTCAGGACTCACTGAATCCAGTGGACTTCATCAGTAGGATTGTCATATGATAAGTGTGGCACAGGCCTCACATCCACATGGATGAGGTCTGGAAGAAGGAGGGGAGTCTCTCCTACAAGCATGGAAACCCTCCCCTGGAGCTCCCTTTACCCCTTCCCATTTCTCTCATCAGACCTTTTTTTGGACCAGGATTTGGCGAATGATATGTATTGATTTGCTTAGCTTGGGCTCTTTGACCAAAGAAGTGCAAAAAAAAAAAAAAACCCATAAACAAACAATAGCTATATGTATGTAAGAGTTGGGTGATTGAATTACAGTCATTTATTAATGTTATTTATAATAGTAATAAAATCAACTGCCAAGGACTTTTCTCAGTAGGCTTCTAGGATAGGCAGTCATGGGCCCAGAAGCCCTCTGCTGTGATGAGATTCAGCTCTCTCCACCTGTGCAGGCCCCCTCAGTCTGTAGGCCTGGGTCCTCAGGCCTGTCTCCTGTGGCCTCTGCGTGGCTGCTGCAGGACTGCCCTCAAATCTTGTGTTTCCATTGAGAAGCACGAGCCAGCCTAAAGGGGCAGGCTGTGTCCCCAGGAAGCTTTGTCCAGTTATTTCAGAGATCATGTTTGCTTAGGGATGTCCTCCTGTATCTCTTTGGCAGGAACTGTGTCATGTTGTCCTCCCCAGTTCTGAGGAAGGATAAGAAGGGCTACAGGGGATAAAGTAAGGTTCTGCTGGTGAGCAAGAAGGAGGAAGTGGGTATTGTGTCAGTAACTGGCAAGGTCCGCTTACATACCCTTGCAGGTCTGGAGCTCACCACTGTACAGACCAGACAGTTAATGCTTAATTAAAGCCAAATCGGAAGGGGTTAAGTTACAATGGATCTGGTGCTCTGTGAAAGGTGTGTGTGCCCCAGCATCAGTGTGATGCCCCAGGAGAAGCATAATCAAGACCTGTATGGTTCGTGACATTGTGCAGGAGGTGGTGATCAAAACCATCGCTAAGAAAATTGCAAAAGGCACACTGGCTGTCAGGAGGCCTTACAAGTAGCTGAGAAAAGGAGAGACACGAAAGGCAAAGGAGAAAAGGAAAGATACACCCATCTGAATGCAGAATTCCAAAGAATAGCAAGGGAGATAAGAAAGCCTTCCTAAGTAAATCAGTGCAAAGAAATAGAGGAAAACAATAGAATGAGAAAGACTAGAGATCTTGTCAAGAAAATTAGATACCAAGGGAACATTTCATGCAAAGATGGGCACAATAAAGGACAGACAGTATGTACCTAACAAAAGCCGAAGATACTAAGAAGAGGTGGCAAGAATACACAGAAAAACTGTACAAAAGATCTTTATGACCCAGATAACCACTATGGTGTGATCACTCACCTAGAGCCTCACATTCTGGAGTGCAAAGTCAATTGGGCCTTAGGAAGCATCATTATGGACAAAGGTAGTGGAGGTGATGGAATTCCAGCTGAGCCATATTTCAGATCCTAAAAGATGATGCTGTGAAAGTGCTGCACTCAAAATGCCAGCAAATTTGGAAAACTCAGCAGTGGCCACAGGACTGGTAAAGGTCAGTTTTCATTCCAATCCCAAAGAACGGCAATGCCAAAGAATGTTCAAACTATGACACAGTTGCACTTATTTCATATGCTAGCAAAGTAATGCTCAAAATTTACCAAGCTAAGCTTCAACAGTATGTGAACCTAGAACTGTCAGATGTTCAAGCTGGTTTTAGAAAAGGCAGAGGAACCAGAGATCAAATTACCAATATCCATTGGATCATTGAAAAAGCAAGAGAGTTCCAGAAATACATCTGCTTCATTGACTACGGTAAACCTTTTGACTGTGTGGATCACAGCAAACTATGGAGAATTCTTAAAGAGATGTGAATACCAAACTGCCTTACTTGCCTCCTGAGAAACCTATATGCAGATCAAGAAGCAATAGTTAGAACCAGACGTGGAACAAGGAACTGGTGCTAAATTGAGAAAGGAGTACGTCAAGGCTGTATATTATCACCCTGCTTATTTAACTTATATGCAGAGTACATCATGCAAAATGTGAGAATGGGTGAAGCTCAAGCTGGAATCAAGATTGCCAGGAGAAATATCAATAATCTCAGATATGTGGTAATACCACCCTTATGACAAAAAGTGAGGAGGAACTAAGGAGATTCTTGATGAAAGTGAAAGAGGAGAGTGAAAAAGCTGGTCTAAAACTCAACATTCAAAAAACTAAGATCATGGCATCTGGTCTCATCACTTCATGGCAAATAGATGGGGAAACAAGGGAAACAGTGACCGACTTTATTTTCTTGGGCTCCAAAATCACTTGCAGATGGTGACTGCAGCCATGAAAATAAAAGACACTTGCTCCTTGGGAGAAAAGCTATGACAAACCTAGACAGCATATTAAAAAGAAGAGACATTACTTTGCCAACACAGGTCCATCTAGTCAAAGCTATGGTTTTTGCAGTAGTCATGTATGGATGTGAGAGTTGGACCATAAAGAAAGCTGACTGCCGAAGAATTGATGCTTTTGAACTGTGGTGTTGGAGAAGCCTCTTGAGAGTCCCTTGGACTGCAAGGAGATGAAACCAGTCAATCCTGAAGGAACTCAATCCTGAATATTTATTAGAAGGACTGATGCTGAAGCTCCAGTCCTTTGGCTACCTGATGCGAAGAGCTGACTCATTGGGAAAGAGCCTGATGCTGGGAAAGATTGAAGGCAGGAGGAGAAGGGGATGACAGAGGATGAAATGGCTGGATGGTATCACCGACTCAATGGACATGAGTTTGAGCAAGCTCTGGGAGTTGGTGAAGGACAGGGAAGCCTGGCGTGCTGCAGTTCATGGGGTTGCAAAGAGTCAGACACGACTGAGCAACAACAATATAGTCATGAACCCATTGTCCCAGAGCACTCACAAAATAAGGTGGCTTATTTCTGTTTTCCAGATAGAGTGGTCTGGTTACATTTCAGTCAAGTTATGCAATTCTTGAAACTCCTTCTTAATTCAGAGCATTTACGTAATTTCAGATTTGTGTATGAAGTGGGACCATTAATGTTTTATGTTGCATGATTTAGATTTGCACCACTAAAACTTGCTTAGCATGTCATCAAATTATGTTCAGTTTAAGACAGTAAAGCATATATGTTTTTAGAAAAAATTACATAACCACATGGTTAAAATACAAGAGGGTTTTGTGCCTGATGTGGTACTTGGGACTAACTTCTCTATCCAGAACAGAGTGTTCTCCAGGTTCTCTCTCATTCCATCAAGTCTCTGTTTTCACAGTGCAACCTCGCAAGGATCTCTTGTATCATTGTTTATCTCTACTCATTGCCTCACTGGTTTCAAAGATGGATCATGTGTCATTAGACTAGAGAGCTTCATAATGCCTGGCATAATGTTAAGAACTTAGTGGAGCTCAGGGCAAATATTTATTGAATGAAGGAAGAGATTTCATTAGGTGGATCAATGGCCTGGCTGACAGGTGGGCCAGAAGGAGGCACTGTGAATGAAAATGGAAACCACAACTTGCGAAACATAAACTGTGCTCAGCCACGCCACGGTGGCCACCACAGACCATGTTTCGGCTCTTAACACCTGTCCATACAGACCCAAACATCCATACAGGTAAGGCCAGAGAACCAGCGGTCTGACGGTCACTCCTCAGACTCTCCTGAGCTGTGAAGATAAACCACCAACTGGTCCAGCTTCCCTCTGGTTTCTAAATTCTGACTGGTCTTTGCCAGAACCATGCAGTGACCCATTCTTGCCTTGTCTCTCCCCAGGTGCTCTGGGAGCCCTTAACCCCGGCCACCTCCCACCCTGCTGCTCTCTCCCTCCCCTGCCATAGAGATATTTGGGGTTCCTTGTGGCTGCAGCAAGTTCACAGACCTCACTCTGTTTGCCTGCAGGCGTGTCTGGGGGTCTTGACTGTTGGGCTTTGTCAGATGTAAGGAAAGGAGAGATTAAAAAAAAAACTAGAATAAACAATAGGAAGAATTTTTAAATGTCATTTTGAAATATTTTTAAACTTGAAGAAAAATTATAAGGACAGTACAGAGAATGGCCATAACAAATCTCCCAAATTTCCCAACTGATAACATTTCATAATCTTTGCTCCACTGCCCTGCTCTCTGCATAGAGATGTGTACGTGTGTGTGTGTGAGTACATGCCTTGTAGTCTTTTGCTGAACACTTGAGAGCAAGCTGTAGATACGATGTCCCACAACCTCTAAACTCTTTTGGGTTTAGTTCCCTCACACTAGGCCTTTCCCTGACTAATCACGATGCAGCCCATATAACCAAGGCAGGAAGTCAGCACTGTCAGGGCAGTTCTCTCCAGTCCACATCTCCCATGCATCACTTCTGGGTGTCGTATCTCCTTATTGGCGGTTTGAAAGAATCCTCGTCCAGGGTCTGTTCCGTGTTTCCTCACGACCAACCTCAGGTTCTATGCTCAAGCAGAAACAGTCTGTCCTCACCAGTCTGGGCTCCCTGAGTGGCCGCATCGCTGGATGCCTATGTGCTGTGGCCAGTCCCAGCCCTCTGTGGAAGGAACATGGCTGGAGCGTAAAGAGATCCACCAGAATCACCACCCAAAGCAGTTTCCTAGAGTCACAGGATTCAGCTTGGGGAACAGAAGGGTCCAGCTGTTGGAACTTCCCTGGTGGTCCAGTGGCTGAGACTCTGTGCCCCCAATGCAGGGGACCCGGTTCAATCTCTGATTAGGAAACTAGATCCCACATGCCCCAGCTAAAGATCCCCATGCTATAACTAAGACCCAGTACAGCCAATTGAATACTGAAAACCAAAAAAAAAGAATCAGGTTGCCGATGTGACTTCATGACTTCAGTCTGAATGCAGTTGCCAGTTGACAACCAGTTAGTAGGAGCTGCATTGTCTGTAATGGTCACTTCTCCAGTAAACTGTGAATGTCCAGATGTTTCTAAGGGACTCTTATAGACAGTCTTACAAGGACTTTGTAAATGGTTAATAAACACAGCAGCTCCAAGCACTCTTGTTCTTGTAACATTGTCAGCCTGTCTTTATCCACCAGGCTTTTTGGATTGCTGTTGGAGCTCAGAATTTTGTCTCCATCTTGGACCTTTGCTGATATCTCTGATCTCTTCAGAGTTTCTTTTCACTAACAACTGCTAGTTATAAAGTTTGTTGGCTCTAGTTTTAGGCAGGATTTTATTTGTCAGAACTGAGGAGAAAACAGGGTCCTTTTAGAAATTTAGGTCTTAAGGAAAAAATATAAAAATATGATTTCCAAGCACTGAATGAGAAGCCTTTGGATGGAGGGAAGCAGAACACAGTGTATATATTTGAGCAAACTGGGTGGAAGCCAGAGACTCAGAGAAATTGGCCAGTGAGAAATTCCCAACTGGTGAGTTGACCATGTGCATGCTAAGTCACTTCATTCATGGCCAACTCTCTGCATCCCCATGGACTGTAGCCCGCCAGGCTCCTCTGTCCATGGGATTCTCCAGGCAAGAATACTGTGGGTTGCCATGCCCTCCTCCAGGGGATCTTCCTGACCCAGGGATTGAAATCTTGTCTCTTCTGTTTTGTGTGTTGACAGGTGGGTTCTTTACCACTAGCGCCACCTGGAAAGCGTGGAGAAGCCTTTAGTTTAGTTTTCTGCATTAGTTTGTATTTCTGTCTTAGGAAAGCCGCTCCTGGATTTTGCCTGACCATCTCCCTCAAGGGCTCCAGTTCCTTTTGTGGGCAGGACTGGAGGCCAGTGGCCACTTTCCCCTCTAGCTCTCTAGTCACTGCCTGCCCCATGGCCTCACTTCTGTTCATGCAGAGCAAGACAGTAGCCCACAGCAGAACACTCCTGAGCCTTGTGTTCGGTTCATCTGTAACCCCTCTCTCCCACACCTTTCTCTTCCTCTCTCTCTCACACACACACACCACACACACACCATTACCACCACCACCATCTCGTCTGCCTTTAAATGGTCTCGATTTAATAGAAAAGCCAGAAATGTCAACAACATCACTCCACCACAGACAGTAGTAGAGGCCATGCTCACCCCGGCCTGGTGCAGAAGAGAATCACCAAGAACTGACCTGGAACTGGACCTGAAAGAGGCATCTGACTTTGTAAGGGGGAAGGTGGGTGTTGTCCCCAGGTTGAGGGAGCTGAGCAGGGAATGGGGATGAGCTGGGAGCTGCCAGGGCCTTGTGAGGGACCGCAGGTTGTTCTGAGTCTGGAGCTCTGCAGAGCCCCATCCTCCCCGCCAGCCTGGAGCTCCATGTTTACCTATTCTACTTCGGGAGGGCAGGAGAACAGGCTCCATTTCATTGGGAAAAAAGGATTCTGTTATGAGGATGCTTCTGGGAACTAAGAGGGCTAAAGCGTGAACCAGAGAGCATGGCCAGGTCAAGGGCAGGGCACAGGAGGGGAGCAAGGAGAGCACATTTGTGGATGGGTGTTAGCTGAGGAGGACAGTTTCCAGTAAGGAGTGAATGACCTGCAGGTATGTGGAGGAGGGGAGTGGACCTGCCTGTGGTCAGAGAGGGTCATTTAAGGAGTGGGAACCAGAGTTTGTCTTTTTTACTTTTTATCTTGAGAAGAGAAATAGTGTAATTATTTTGTACAGTCACAGAACAAAGAGCCATGACATGGACGCTGACAGTTGTACCATCTTCTTGACAGCACCTCCTCCAGGGCTATGAGAGGGCCCAGGGCAGTGGAACTCAGCCTCCGGGTTCTATACTTACGGTGGAGGGTAGGGTAGGGAGGGGAGCATTTGGGGGTTGCTGGTGATGTTGGCCAAGGACAGTGGGATGACAGGCAGGCAGGGCAAAAGAGGTTGAAAAATTATAGAAATAAAAAGATTATTTTCATGTGTGCTGAATGAGTAAACTTATGGAAATAATTCTTTTTTACCTAAAATGGAAGAAAAGCTATGACAAACCTAGACAGCATATTAAAAAGCAGAGATACTACTTTCCTGATAAAGGTTTGTCTAGTCAAAGCTCTGGTTTTTCCAATAGTCATGTATGGATGTAAGTGAAGTGAAAGTGAAGTTGCTCAGTCATGTCTGACTCTTTGCGACTCCGTGGACTGTAGCCTATCAGGCTCCTCCGTCTGTGGGATTTTCCAGGCAAGAGTGCTGGAGTGGCTTGCCATTTCCTTCTCCAGGGGATCTTCCCAACCCAGGAATCGAACCCGGGTCTCCTGCATTGCAGGCAGACGCTTTACTGTCTGAGCCACCAGGGAAGCGTTGGACCATAAGGAAAGCTGAGCACCAAAAAATTGATGCTTTTGAACTGTGGTGTTGGAGAAGAGTCCAAGAGAGTCCAAGACTCTCAAGAGTTTCTTGGTCTGCAAGGAGATCCAACCAATCTGTCCTAAAGGAAATCAGCCCTGAATATTCATTGGAAGGGCTGATGCTGAAGCTGAATTTCCAGTCCTTTGGCCACCTGAAGTGAAGAACTGACTCTTTAGAAAAGACTCTGATGGTGGGGAAGATTGAAGGCAGGAGGAGAAGGGGACAACAGAAGATGAGGTGGCTGGATGGCATTGAGATGACTTGATGGACATGAGTTTCAGCAAGCTCTAGGAATTGATGATGGACAGTGCTGCAGTCCATGGAGTCGCAAAGAGTTGGACATGACTGAGTGATTGAACTGATTGACCTGAAATGGATCTGTTTCAGGTTTTTAGAAATGATCTTGTTTTATTACTTTTAACTCAAGGAACTGAGTCACTTGATTTCCATATTTGTTGCTGAACAGAATAAATAATCTCTGAAAAAAAAAATAACAATATAGTGTACCTGTGTCTGTGTGCACACACACTGTAATTTCAAGGATTTGTAGAAATTGATTACCTGGTTATTATGTGACATATTTTTCTCTTATTTTTTAAATTATGAAAGTATGATAACCCATTTAGAGGAGACTTGGAAAATACAGAACAAGGTTACATATAGTTCTACTGTAACAATTATTTTTTTAAGTAGACAAAATTTTTAGTTGAAGTTTCAATATCAAACTCTCAAAAATTTAGAAAATGAGTAGACAGAAAAGTAGAAGGTTATAGTAGACCTGAAAAGCACTATGAACCAATTCAGTGTAATTAGGGTTTATATGATTTTCACGCAACAGTAGGATATAAATTCTGTTCACGTTCCCATAGACTATAAACCAGGAAAAACTGGACATAAATCTAAGTGCCATAGTTTCATGGTCTAAAGGTATTGAAATCATACAGAATCTGTTCTCTTATCACTGTGGAACTAGGTTAGAAATCATATCAAAAGCTATTTATCCCCACATATTTTCAAGTGCAGTGTGACATCTACCAAGAGAGATCTTTGACTAAGCCATTGAAAGCCTCAGTAAAGTTGTGAATGTTAGTCATGTCTGACTCTTTGCAACCCCATGGACTGTAGCCCACAAGTCTCCTCTGTCCATGGAGTTTTTCAGGCAAGAATACTGGAGTGGGTTGCCATTTCCTTCTTCAGAGGATCTTTCTGACCCAGGGCTCGAACCCATGTCTCCCGCATTGTGGGCAGACCCTTTACCATCTGAGCCACCAGTGAAGTGCAAAAGACTTCAGTAAAGTTAAAAGACTGAAAAAGCACAGGGAGTGATTGCAGAGTTGCTGCTGTTGTTCTTCAGTTGCTAAGTGATGTGCTGCTTACTGTGACCTCGTAGATTGCAACATTTTAAATTGAAATTTCAAAATTTCTCATTTCAAGATAAATTAATATCAAAGAGACTTAAAAAAATCCATATATTTGGAAGTTGTCCACTTTTAAGTGATAGCTGTGTCTAAGAAACCATAACAAGGAAAATTAGAAAATATTTGTAATAGAATAAAAAGGAAAAGAAATTACCCCAATTTGTTGCATGCAACCAAAGCTGTTGAGTGTTAGGAGGGGATATGAAAGATTCAGAATGTATAGTTTGCTCTCTTTGGGATGCCCACATTTGTGGTCACTCGGTAGTCAGTAGTGAGGGCTGTTGACTGTGGGCCTGGTATAGGAGATGCCAACTCTTGGCCTGAGCTGGGGCAGCCCTAAGAGGACCGCAGCCGGAGAGGAGGCCTTTGGTGTCCTCGGTGCTTCTTCACTGTGTCCTTTCTGGTGGCAGGTGTGGGAGGGTAATGCCACTTCTCTTCAGTGGTAACTTCATAGATCATGGGAGGGCTTGCTCTTCAGAGCCTGTCTGGTGCAGGCACAAGACCCAGTCCTCCCTGATCTCTATGTGGCCTGTTTTTTCTGGAAACCACCCCTGCTCTGAGAGTCCCCCGTTGGCTTGAACTGGCTCTCACCTTCAGAGGTGTTGAGAGGCTGCCCCCAAGGTGGACAGAAGCACAGGACAGATGGGATGTGGCGCTGGTGGGCAGAGGTTGATGGCCGAGGGCTCTGCCTTGGGAGGAGGCTGAAGCATGACAGAGAGGCCCAGGCAGCTGGAAGGGCGGGTCCCAGCCCACAGACCTGGGCCAGGGCAGAGGAGGAACACAGCAGGGCCAAGACACTGGGATGTCCTGTAGGCCCCAGAATCAGAGGAAGCCATCCATGACCTTTACATACAACTTTACTGTTAATGAAAAGATCGTAGATATCACACACAACCTTTTCTGTATTGCACTGGCAGTGAAATACAGGTGTGAGCAGAACTGGGGCTCAGATCTTGAAAGTCAGCATTGGCTGAAGCCCCCGAGGGCCTCTCTGTGAGGCAGTTGTGGGCCTGGCAGCTGCTTCCCTTCGGGGCAGCTACCTGCATGTGGTCACCTGGTCCAGGACACTGGGCCTGAGCCTGGGCAGAGAGAGAGTCTGGTAGGAGACTGTTCCTGGATCTCTCTACAGAACGCGTGGCCTTCTCCCTGCTGCCTGGGCAGGATAGCTGGTGGCCACTTGGGGGCAGGGCTTCCCAGCAAGTGACCTGCCACCCAGGAGGACTGGCCACTGGGGCCTTGCTGCCTGAAAGCTTCTTTCTTCCTACTTCCTGCCTGTCGCACCTCTGCTTAAATTTGTGACTGGTGGACTTTAAGATGGAAATAAAAGTGGAAGGCCTTTCCATCTGGAAGGTGTTTGGTTGTTTGACTCTCTGGAAGCTGCTGGTATTTAGAAGGTGCTGCTGAGGGCAGAGAAGAGTACGAGGCCACCCTGTGCTTGTCTAAAGGTGACTTACAGGTCGGGGACTCTGATAATTGAGGATAGCTGCAGCAGGATGACAGCAGTGGTCTGTTTTCTTCTTTGGGATGAAAAATGAAAGTGCTTTAGGGACTCTGCTGTCTGGAAGAAGAGTCAACTATTTTCTTGATCGCTTTTAAAAAAGCAACTTAGTTGAAATTCTTTGAAACTAGCTATATACCTGTACTCCAAACATGATTTTAGCTTTCAGTTGTTTTAAAAATCATATTTTGATAGTCATTTCCATTTTTGTAAGCGTTTATTATAGGAACCATCTTTGTAAGCATTTATTAACTTTGTTTTTCCATTCTCTATTGTGTATTAAATTTTGAAAGATGTATTATAATTAGAGAATGAAAATCATGAACTAGATTTTAAAATATTTTAGTTTTTCCCTTTTGCTCTTACTGTATACTTTGAGTTACTGCATCTTATTTCAATAACTCATAATCACTGGCATCTTCCTATTATTTTGGCATGAGAATTCTTTTTCAGCATTTTAGAGATTATATAATTCAGCATGTTCTTATTGCTACTGTTCAGATTTTAAAAATCTTAACCTTTGGCTTCCACATAAGTGTGGTTCTTTGTACATGTCCTGTAAAACAACACACCATGTGTTCTGTGCTCACAGCAGAATGTTTAGTGGCCTGTGTAATTTTAAATGGTTCAAATGTTTATGTTTTCCTCCTTAAAATTGTTAGGGAGGTACAGTGAGATTGGCAAGACCTGCTAATGCTTTGAGCCAGCCATATTTTATTTCATCTAAATTTTGTTTTTGTGTAACACTTGGATTTAGCATTTGATAATTAGATTTCTTCCTAGTGAAGAGACGTGCTCTTCCTTGCACTTTTCAAACATGCACCCATGTTTAGGTGCATTTTGAGCAGGGCACAAGGACAGCCTTGCTGAAGAAGTAGCATTCCCCAGACCGTCCTGTAGGAGAGGACAGAGTCGCGCTGTCCTGTTTCCTGACTTACTCTCCAGATGATGGCGTGTTCAGCGTGTCTCTCTATCTGTCGTCTTGTATCTTGGACTGCGTCAGGCATTAGCATTGTCTGTTTTAGGTTGTATACTTATTGTTCCTTTGCACATCACATGCAGATGGTATCTGATAACTGCTTTTTTTAATTTAAAAAATTTCTTTTGGCTGCACTAGGTCTTTGTTGCTGCATGGACTTTTCTCTGGTTGTGGGGAGTGAGGACTACTCTCTAGTTGCAGTTCCAGGCTCTTCATTGCAGTGGCTTTTCCTGTGATGGAGCACGGGCTGTAGGGCATGTGGGCTTCAGTGGTTGTGGTACAAGGTCTTAGTCGCCCTGCGGTCAGTGGGATCCTACCAAACTGGGATTGAATCCATGTTCCCTGCGTTGGCAGGCAGATTCTTAACCGCTGGACCATCAGGGAAGTCCTAGATACCTGCTTTTTGAAGTTATTAAATTCTGCTTTGTGGTGCTGTCATGAAGTACAATAGTGCCTGTGGGTTTTAGCATGCTGGGTTTTTCTTCATTTTAATTTCATAAGATAACAATATATAAAGTTACAGCTAACTTTCTCTGTGTTTTCTCAGATTTATTTTGGATCATTTTTTTAAAAAAACATATCAGTTCCTTTGTTTGGATGGTAAAAAATGAGACAATAGAGAATTTATCCAGTGGAAACCAGTATATTTGTAAGCTTGTGTTTGTGTGTATGTGTGTGGATGTTCTTATTCATGTCCAACTCTTTTGTGACCCTGTTGGACTATAGCCCGCCAGGCTCCTCTGTCCATGGAATTTTCTAAGCAAGAATACTGGAATGGGTTGCCATTTCCTTCTCCAGGGGATCTTCCCAACCCAGGGATTGAACCCGAGTCTCCTGAATCTCCTGCATTGCAGGTGATTCTTAACTAGCTGAGCCACCAGTCAACCCCTTGTAAGCTAAGACTCCCTAAATCTTTGTTCAGAGTCTGACTTTCCAGTTTATGACCACCTGATGGTAACCTTTTCTTCTTTGTTTTTGGCTGAACGGTTTCACATATTCTGTGCTCTTAAAATGATGCTCTTCTCTGAGCATAAACCATAGAGCATTCATTGTTATATATAATATATGATGATGAAATATAATGGGGTCTGTAATAGTGTCATTTGCTCACCACTGATGAGTCGTGTAGATTTCAGAATCTGGTTATACCACTTTGTGTTGTTATTTAGTCACTCAGTCGTGTCCGACTCTTTGTGACCCCATGGACTATAGCCCACCAGGCTCCTCTGTCCATGAAATTTCCCAGGCAAGAATACTAGAGTGGGTTACCATTCCCTTCTCCAGGGGATCTTCCCGATCCAGGGATCGAACCCAAGTCTTCTTCATTGGCAGGTGAGTTCTTTACCACTGAGCCACCAGGGAAGCCCCGGGTGTAACGCTTACCAGAACTTAGAATATGTGGTGAATGAAATAGCTGTCTGTTGTGGCATGGGTGTTTGCCATAGATTTGATGAGAGATGGCTTGGAGATGGTAGAAAATAAGAGGAACAAGGGAGCCAGGGGTGAGGAGACCAGCTGAACTGCAGCAGGACAGCCCATGTCCCGTGTGCAGAATCTTAACTGTCCACCTAGGTAGAGCTGCCTAAAGGCCAGGCTTTTATTCAGCTCCCAAGTATAGTGATGTGAAGTTGAGGTGAAGGGATCTGTAGTAATTCCTGGGGTTAAGATGGAGTCAGGAGCCTCAGCAGAAAAAGCTGGTTCTTTGTCAGGAGATTGGTTGGAAGCAAGTGTAGTCGTGGGCGTCCAGGGTCACCTGCCGTCCCAGCAGGTGCCCGAGTCCCAGCTGAAACCAGGTTAGGGGTAGAGTGACCAGAGCTGCTGATGTGAGAAAGAACGCCTCAATTTGGGGAGCCAGTGGGTGGTCCCTTTGATCCCACAGGATGGCTGGAGGCTTGATCAGCGGCTCAGGGATGAGAATAGTCAGCGTCTACAGGAAAGAGCAGGGGAGCCATCTACTGACAGCACAGGTAAAACAATATGGTGAAGGTTGAGCATACCGCTGTGTTAGCACTTGGTGAGTGTTAAACCTACTCTACAGAAGTTTGTCGTTTTCAAAATATGCCATTTTGTAGAAATGGGAGAGTGTTGAGCATCTTTCTATGCCTGGGGGATCCTTTGGAGTTATTGGGGCAGGAGGGGGGAGCAGGGACAGAGATAGAGGGCTCTGCTGCTGCCAGCATTGGGGGGTGGGTCGGGGGGGAGGTCCAGTGGGTGGGATTCACAGCACAGAGTAAGGAGCCCCGCCCTAGAGAGGAGAACTGAATAGTGTGCACAGAGTAAGGTGGGCTGGAAGGGCATGGAAAGCACCAGTCAGGAGGAAGCAGTGGGTGAGCTTCTGAGGAGAGGTGATGATGCAGGGTTGCTGCTGAGGGATGGAAGGAGAGGGAAGTGACCGGGACTGTGGGCAGGGATTGTGGGCATGGTTGAGGGACCCTGAGGTCAGAGACCATGACTGCAGGGCACGGCGGGCCTGTGTGATGGCTCTCCAGACAGGCTCTGCAGCCTGGCGCAGCAGGCTGGCCGGTCCAGAGGAGATCGAGTGGGGAGAATTGAAGTTCTATATGAGAGGATGATGGAGATGATGGCCCCTGGGGCCAGAGTGATAATGCAAGGACATGAAGTCAGAAGAGAGTGTCAGCAGGCCTAGTGCAGAATTCAGGAGCTTTGGCTTGAGTGCCGGGCGTGGAAGTTTAAGAAGTTGTCAGGGGAGCAGTGGCACTGAGACCAGGTGTGGCTCTAGGAGGGCCAATTGGAATGGAGTCGGGGTCAGGGTCTTTCCTCCGTAAAGGGAGCTAGTTAAGTTGTTTGGAGTGACCATGGGCCATGAAATGGCCATTCCTAACTGTTCTCTCCTGGTTGTGTTAACACTGTTCTGGATGGCTCTTGCAAAGCCACCTGCACCTCAGGCAAGATGCCAGAATTTTAAGAAAATTCCTGACAGTAATGCCAAAGTGACGGGGCTAACAGAGTCGAGTACTTTTGATGACTGGAGCAGAGGAGGTTGAGAAGATAAATATGAAGAGTGGAATTTGAGGAGAAATTTGAGAATAAGGACCCTCTGAAGAGAGAGAGAAGAAATGGTTTATGGCATGATTTTAGCTAACGGAGTTAAATGCTGAGTGTTAGGAGACATACAGGTGTTTTGTAGGGTATTAATGTAATAAACAGAAGAAGCGTGCTTGGAAGCAGGGAGGATGTGGTGCTTTGTTTGACTTCATTTCTGATGATCACTTTCCAGGAACTTCTGAGAATTTGCCTCTCGTGTGTGGATTTGAACCACCTCTGAGGCCTCCACCCTTAGCTGACTGATTTATAGGAAGGTCACAGCTATTTCAGAAATTAGAATTATCGAACATTTTGTAAATTCAGTCAAATGAGAGTCTGCAAGCTTTATTTACTTCCTGAAATCACATCAGCTCTTCACACCCTCCCCATAATGAAGCTGATTAACTTTTGCCTCTAATGTTTGTATTTGAAGCTGAAAACCATGTGAGAAATTCCAGACACTTCAACCATAAGCTTCAGTCATGTGTACACTTAGAAGATAAACATTCTTTTAAAAGTTTTATTACTCATTGAGGTAAGTCAGACAGAGAAGGACAAATGTCTTATGACATCCCTTATATATGGAATCAAAAAGAAATGATATAAATGAACTTTCAAAACAGAAAGAGACTCACAGAGAATGAACTTATGGTTGCCAAGGGGAAGGGATAGTTAGGGAGTTTGGGATGGACGTGTACACAGCACCGAAGAATTGATGATTTTGAACGGTGATGTTGGAGAAGACTCTTGAGAGTCCCTTGAACTGCAAGGAGAACCAACCAATCCATTCTGAAGGAGATCAACCCTGGGATTTCTTTGGAAGGAATGATGCTAAAGCTGAAACTCCAGTACTTTGGCCACCTCATGCGAAGAGCTGACTCATTGGAAAAGACTGATGCTGGGAGGGATTGAGGGCAGGAGGAGAAGGGGACGACAGAGGATGAGATGGCTGGATGGCATCACTGACTCGATGGACGTGAGTCTGAGTGAACTCCGGGAGATGGTGATAGACAGGGAGGCCTGGCGTGCTGCAATTCATGGGGTCGCAGAGTCAGACACGACTGAGTGACTGAACTGAACTGTACACAGTGTTATATTTAAAATGGATAACCAACAAGGACCTCCTGTATAGCACAGGGAACTCTACTCAATGTTATGTGGCAGCCTAGGTGGGAGGGGAGTTTGGAGGAGAATGGGTACATATATGTGTATGGCTGAGTCCCTTACCTGAAAGTATCACAGCACTGTTTGTTAATTGGCTATACCCGATATAAGATAAAAAGTTTAAAGTTTGAAAAAAAAATTATTACTCATGAATTTTAGATCTGTTTTAAGGAGTAATTAAAGCGGCCAGTCAACATCCTTGTCTCTCCAGTTTTGGGGCTTGGTGTAGGGGTGTCTCCATTTAGCATCAGTCAGGGTGCTGCAAGGAGGAGTGTAGGGGATGCGGAGGGGGCTGGGAAATCACAGCTGGCCTGCTCCCCTGTCACCACTGGCCACTGCCCCAGGGTAACCTGCAGAGAACTGTGAATCACCACATTCCTGCTTTAATCACAGATGTTTAAGAAAACACGGGTTGGGTTGCTTCACCTTGAATTGTTTTGCTTTTAATTTTGTGTCTTAAATTAGCACTTAGGCAGTTGCCCACGTAGCATAGAGACATTCATTACGTGTAGCATTCGCCAGTAGTGTAGATAGACACGGTCAAAGATAATATGGAAAGAGTCAGGACTTTCTTTCTTTTAAGGAAACAAGTGCTTATCTGTCCTTTGTGTCATCAGATACCTAGTTATAAAAATTTCCCTCAGCATCAATTTTTGTGACATTTCTCTCAAATCTTGGCTCTCCTGCCATAAGTGACTTGAAGCAAAGACAGAATGAGAGATTTTCCTCTTTTTTTGTATTCCTGTGTGCTGTCAGATACAACTTGGTGGGATGCGTCTTGCTTTAAGCTTCTGTCCCGTGCCAGGCCCTGGTAGGAAACCGACCACAGTTACTGGCTGGAGGCCCTCTGCCTGTCCATCCGCAGCTTGGGGCGGTCCCTGTGGGGATGCTGTCAACAGGCTGCCACGCCCTCCTTTCCTGTCTCTTCGCGCATCCCCGCCTCTTCCCGCATCCCTGTCTCTCAGTGGACCAGGCTGAACTTCGCTGGTGTGTCACCCTCTGTTCCTGCTGAGTTTGCTGACTGTGAGGTCCACACACAGCTTTGTCTCCTATTCTTCCCCTTCCTCATAATCTGATATTTCACCAGATGAAATGTCTTTTCTCAGATGCCTTTTCTTCAGCCATTGTTCTGACTTCTTTGCAGGATCCATCAGTTGAACAGTATCATCTTCCTGAAGTTCTTTCACAGTGTACTGATTCTCACACTAACCTCTCCAATTCTGCCTCCTGTTTTTCCAAGACTTCTTTAACCCACCATCTTCGTATGGTCCTTAGCTGGTGCTGAGCTGTCGCTCCTGTGACAGTTCCTCCTCCAAGAGTGACATTAACTCTTGTTGCTCTGAGCCTCATTTGTCGGCTGGCATCTCCTGCTGATGGACGGTGTCGGCATGTGAACAACCTGCCCTAATTTCAGACCCAACTGAAATGGTCACGCATGTGTTATGTTAATGTATTACAAGGTACACGGACAGGTCTGTAGGTATTAATAGAAAGTCTAGAGAAAAATTCCAAAATATTCACAGGGATGTGTGTGTGCATCAAGGATTATTAATGATTTTTATTTTTTAAATTTGTTTCTTTTCCATTTAACTTCAACATTTTAAGTATTTAATATTTCAAATGTACATTTTAATGTCTTTGTAAAGTTTGTACAATAATGAATACTTTTTAATCATAAAAATACTTAAAATACATTAGTATTAAAATTGTATTTATTTATTTGGCTGCACTGGATGTTAGTTGTGGCACCTGGGATCTGGATCTTTGATCTCTGTTGATGGTAGCATGTGGGATCTCTTAGTTGTGGCATGTGGGATCTGGTTCCCTGACCAGGAATCCAACTCAGACCCCCTTCATTGGGAGGGCAGAGTCCTAGCCACTGGACTACCAAGGAAGTCCCTAAAATACATTAGTTTTAATATATTCTTTAATAGTTCTAATACTATTCAAATCAGTTTTAGAATTCTGTGTTGAAAATTACAACAAGAGAAGAAGAATAACTCTCAGAGAAGCTAAATATTCTTTTTGCAAAATGGAAACAAAAATGGAGACTTTTCGCAGTTGTAGAATGAGCTGATTTGTTTGGAGAGATCGGTTATTGATTTGTAGGGACTTCTTGTATGTTGTAGTTGTTAGTCCTCTAATGGCAGTTCATTGCAGAGGTCTTCTCATCCATGATTTACCTTTCACTTGCTACTTTGTGCCCCTAATTTTAATGTTTATTGGTCTTTTCCTTTATGGTTTTTATTCTCTTAATATTTTATTTAAAAAGTCCTTTCTTTCTCCAAGTCATAAAGAGAATGTTCTCCCTTATATTTAAAAAAATGCTTTAATGTTTGCTTTTCACATTTGAGTGTTTAATCCTGAAATTTATTTTTGGGTGTTGTGAGAGGTAAAGATTGCTTTGTTATTTTCAGCATGGATGCTATTCATGAAAAGTTTCATCCTTTCTGTACTGATCTGTAATACCTTATCTGTCAAATAGAAGGTTCTTATGTGTTTTCTTTTCCACTGATCTGTTTACCTAGTCCTATGTTGAGACCATATGGTGTTAATTACTGTAACTCACAAACAAATCAAGAAAGCTGGTGGGGCAAGTGCCTTCCCATCTCACCCTGATTGTTGAAGGCTGCCTGGACTACACTTGGCCCTTCTATCTTCCTTCCACATTTTATAATCAGTCATCAGATTCCACACAAAACACCCATGGGAGTTTGATTGGGATGACATTGAACGTGTAGAATTAGAATGGGGGAGAATTAATCTCTTTATAGTTTGGACTCCTTGTACTTGAACAGAGCATGTCTCTCTATTCTAAAATTGTTTTCAGTAAATTTGCATCTTATATGACTTGTAAGATTTGTTAGTTTTTTGTCATTGTAAATTGCTTAAATTTTATTTTTGCTTTCTAACTGCTGATGTGTAGATGTGTCATTGACTTCTGTATTTTGGTGTTAGAACCAGCAGCCTGCCATTTTAATTCTCATAGTGTCTAGATTTCCTGGAGATTCTCTGTAGACTCTGCTGGTCCCTGCGAGTAGTGATGGATTTGTCTGGGCCCTCGTGTCACCCTGCGCATCTTCCATCTGTGCAGGTCACCCCTGTGCATGGCCGGATGAGGGCCATGATAGTGGTCCTCTTAGCTTCTGATGCTTTGCCCTTAGGGCTGGTATTTGCTGCATATTTTTGTAGGTCACCTTTATTAGGTTAGAGAACTCCTAGTCTCAGTTTACTAATAATTTGTATCATAAATTAGTGTTCAGTTTTGAAGAGTGACTTTCCTATACCTATTAAGCTAATCCAGTGTTTCTCTTTTAATTTTAATTGACATCTTCATGTCAGTGTGGTGAGTTACAAAGTTCTACTGTTGTATTTTCTATTAATAGCGTAAAACTGTTTTTGTGTCACTTGAATACATTGTACTTGACAATGTTGATGTTATTTAAGACTTGGCAAAATTGGGTCTCCTAACATTTTTAGAAAGATTTTTGCATCTACTTAGAAACTGAGATGTTGGTGCTGTTCTTACGCACTTGGGTTTCTGGGTTTCCCTGTCTTCATGGTATGAGCTGGCATTGATTCCTTCCCTTCTCGTTCTCTGGGGCAGTTTGTGTAAGCAGAAATTTATCCGTATCTCGATGTTTGATATAACTTGCCAAAAGTATCATCGAAGGCTGATTTTTGTTTGTTTCTATTAATAATATATTTTGAAGGGTAGATATTGAACTACTGATTCAATTTCTTCAGTGCTTCTAGGTTTATTCAAGTTTTACATTTCTTCTTGAGTTAATTTTGATGTTATATTTTTCTTTCTTTTTTAAGAAAGTATTTATTTGTTTGTTTGTTCCAGGTCTTTGTTGTGGCACATGGGATCTTTAGTTGTGGCATGTGAGATCTAGTTCCCTGGCCAGAGATCGAACCTGGGTCCTGAGCTTTGGGGGCATGGAGTCTTAACCATTGGATCACGAGGGAGGTCTCATTATAGTTTTATTAAAAACTTTTCATTCTCCATCAGAATTTCACTTTTATTTGCATAAAGTTGTTCACTATATTCTTTTTCTTAGTGTCTGCTATCTCTGCACTGTGACTCTCTTTTTCATTCATATTTCTTCTTTGTACCTTCTGTATTTTTCTTTTAGTCAAGGAGCCAGATTTTGATTGTGTTGCTTCTTGTCATGATTTGTTTTTAGTTTCATCATTCTCCTCACACACTCTTAACTTCTGCTCATTCTTCCCCTCATCTTTGAGTTGCACATTTAGCTTAGTGTTTATCAGTCTTTCTGCTTTTCTAATATACACTTATAACACCAGATTTCTCTCTAAGTAGTGGTATAGATGAGTCCTATTGCAATATCTAGAGCTTTCATTGTGGTTAGTTTAAGTATTTTCTAATATCCTTTATGGTTTCTTCTCTGACCTATGATTGTTTCTACCTGTGTTCATAAATTTCCAAGAAGGACACAAACCGGTTACCTTTCTGCCCTTGATTTCTGATTTCATTGTTGTAAGATAATGCAGTCTGTATGATGATGTTTCTTTGATAATTGTTGAAACGTGCATATTGCCTGATAAAGTCAGTTTCTTTAAGATGCCGATGGGTTGAAAACAATGAGTTATCCAGTCACGTTGTGTGAGTTGCTCAGTCATGTCCGACTCTTTGTAGCCTGCCAGTCTCCTCTGTCCATTGAATTCTTCAGGCAAGATTATTGGAGTGAGTTGCCATTTCCTCCTCCAGAGGATCATCCCCACCCAAGGATTAAACCTGGGTCTCCTGGATTGCAGGCAGATTCTTTACCATCTGAGCAACCAGGGAAGCCCAGTCACTTTAGATTAAACTTACTAGTTATTTAGATTTTCTCTATTTGATCAATTAATTTACTGAAATAAATGTGCTAACTCCTACAGCTGTGATAGTGGAGTTCTCCATTTTTCCTTCTAGTGATCAAATTTTGCTGTTGGAAGTTTACTTGTGTAAGTCCTTTGGTGTAAATGCACATTTGTTTCTGCTGGTTGTATAACCTAGATGTAGAATTGCTACATATTAGCTTGTGCATCAAATTGCCAACAGTTCTCTGGATCATAGAAAAAGCAAGGGAATTCCAGAAAAACATCTACCTCTGTTTCATTGACTGTGCTAAAGCCCTGGACTGTATGGATCATGGCAAACTGTAGAAAGCTCTTAAAGAGATGGGAATACCAGGCCATCTTACCTGTCTCCTGAGAAACCTAAATGCAGGTCAAGAAGCAACAGTTAGAACCCTGTATAGAACAACTCATTGGTTCAGGATTGAGAAAGGAATACAACAGGGCTGTCTGCTATCACCCTGTTTATTTAACCTATGTGCTGAGCACATCATGAGAAATGCTAGGCTGGATGAGTTACAAGCTGGAATCAAGATAGACAGGAGAAACATTAACAACCTCAGATATGCAGTTGATACCACTCTAATGGTAGAAAGTGAAGAGGAACTAAAGAGCCTCTTGATGAGAGTGAAGGAGAGTAAAGAGCAGGCTTAAAACTAAGTATTTATAAAACTAAGATAGTGGCATCCGGCCCCATTACTGCATGGCAAATAGAAGGGGAAAAGGTGGAAGAAGTGCCAGAGTACCTCTTTTTGGACTCTGAAATCACTGTGGACAATGATTGCAGCCATGAAATCAAAGGAAGGGAAAGCTTTTTCGGCAGGAAAGCTATGACAAACCTAGACAGCATGTTGAAAAGCAGAGACATTACTTGCCAACAAAGGTCCGTATAGTCAAGGCTATAGTTTTCCCAGTGGTCATGTACAGTAGTGAGAGCTGGACCACAAAGAAGGCAGAGCACCAAAGAATTGATGTCTTTGAACTGTGGTGCTAGAGAAGTCTCCTGAGAGTCCCTTGGACAGCAAGGAGATAAAACCAGTCAGTCTTAAGAGAAATCAACCCTGAATACTCATTGGAAGGACTGATGCTGATACTCCAGTATTTTAATCACCTGATGTGAACAGTTGACTCATTGGAAAAGTCCCTGATGCTAGGAAAGACTGAGGGCAGAAGGGAGAAGAGGGCATCAGAGGATGAGATGGCTGGATGGCATCACTGATGCAGTAGACATGAACTTGGACAAACTTTGGAGGTGGCGAGGGACAGCAAGGCCTGACATGCTGCAGTCCATGGGTTTGCAAAGTCAGACATGACTGGTCTACTGAACAAGCTTGTGCATATGTTCAGTTTTATTAGATGACACTACACAGTTTTCTAAAGTGATTTAAATGATTGATAATCTTATGAGTACTGCATGAGAGTTCCCTTTACACTATTTTAGCAGCACTTGGTGTTGTCAGTTTTTTAAATTTTAGCCATTGTAGCTGGGGTGTGCCAGCTGAAGGGCATGTCCTGGTCAGGGCCTGACAAAGCTTGATCTGCTAGAGAAGGGAATGGCAAACCACTTCAATATTCTTGCCTTGAGAACCCCATGAACACAATGAAAAGGCAAAAAGATGTGGTACCGGAAGATGAGCCTTCAGGTTGGTAGGTGTCCAATATGCTACTGGAGAAGAATGGTGAAATAGCTCTAGAAGGAATGAAGAGGCTGAAACAGTGCCCAGTAGTGGCTGTGTCTGATAATGAAAGTAAAGTCTGATGCTGTAAAGAACAATATTGCATAGGAACCTGGAATGTTAGGTCCATGACTCAAGGTAAATTGGACATGGTCAAGTAGGAGATGGTAAGAGTGAACATCGACATTTGAGGAATCAGTGAACTAAAATGGATGGAAATAGGCAAATTTAATTCAGGTGACCATTATATCTACTACTGTGGACAAGAATCCCTTAGAAGGAATGGAGTAGCCCTCATAGTCAACAAGAGTCTGAAATGCAGTACTTGGATGCAATCTCAAAAACGACAGAGTGATCTTGGTTCATTTCCAAGGCAAAACATTCAGTATCACAGTAACCCAAGTCTATGCCCTAAGCACAAATGCCGATGAAGATCAAGTTGAACAGTTCTATGGAGGACCTATAAGACCTTCTAGAACTAACACCAAAAAAAGATGTCCTTTTCATCATAGGGGATTAGAATGCACAAGTAGGAAGTCAGGAGATACCTGGAGTAACAGGCAAGTCTGGCCTTGGAGTACAAAATGAAGCAGGGCAAAAGCTAACAGAGTTTTGCCAAGAGAACACGCTGGTTGTAGCAAACACTCTTCCAACAACACAAAAGACGACTCTATGTGTGGACATCACCAGATTGTTAATACTGAAATCAGATTATATCCTTTGCAACTGAAGATGGAGAATCTCTGTACAGTCAGCAAAAACAGACCTGGAGCTGAGTGTGGCTCAGATCATCAGCTCCTTACTGCAAAATTCAGGCTCAAATTGAAGGAAGTAGGGAAAACTGCTGGAGAAGGCAATGGCACCCCACTCCAGTACTCTTGCCTGGAAAATCCCATGGACGGAGGAGCCTGGTGGGCTGCAATCCATGGGGTCGCTAAGAGTCGGACACGACTGAGCGATTTCACTTTCATTTTTCACTTTCATGCATTGAAGAAGGAAATGGCAACCCACTCTAGTATTCTTGCCTGGAGAATCCCAGGGATGGGGGAGCCTGGTGGGCTGCCTGCCGTCTATGGGGTCGCACAGAGTTGGACACGACTGACGTGACTTAGCAGCAGCAGCAGCAGCAGGGAAAACTGCTAGGCCATTTATGTATGACCTAAATCAAATCCCTTATGATTATACAGTGGAGGTGATGAATAGATTCAAGGGATTAGATTTGGTAGACAAGAGTGTCTGAAGAACTCTGGATGAAGGTTCATAACACTGTAGAGGAGATGGTACCAAAACCATCCCCAAGAAAAAGAAGTGCAAAAAGACAAAGTGGTTGTCTGAGGAGGTCTTAAAAATAGCTGAGAAAAGGAAAGAAGCGAAAGGCAAAGGAGAAAGGGAAAGATACACCCAACTAAATGCAGAGTTCCAAAGAATAGCAAAGAGAAATAAAAAAGCCATCATTAGTGAACAATGCAAAGAAATAGAGGAAAATAATACAACAGGAAAGACTAGTGATCTCTTCAAGAAAATTGGAGATACCAGGGAAACATTTCATGCAAAGATGGGCAAAATAAAGGACAGAAATGATAAGGACCTAACAGTAGCAAAAGAGATTTAGAAAACATGGCAAGAATACACAGAACTGTACAATAAAGGTCTTAATGACCTGGATAACCAGGATGGTAGTATGGTAAGTGTGAAGTCCTGGAGTGTAAAGTCAAGTGTCCCTTAGGAAGCATTACTACAAACAAAGCTAGTGGAGGTGATGGAATTCCAGTTGAGGTATTTCAAATCCTAAAAGATGATGCTATTAAACAGTGCTGCACTCAATATGCCAGCAAATTTGGAAAACTCAGCATTGGCCATAGGTCTGGAAAAGGTCAGTTTTCATTCCAATCCCAAAGAAAAGCAATGCCACAGAATGTTAAAATTACTGTACAATTGCACTCATTTCACATACTAGCAAGATTATGCTCAAAATCCTTCAAGCTAGGCTTTAGCAGTACATGAACTGAGAATTTATCATGTACAAGCTGGATTTAGAAAAGGCAGAGGAACCAGAGATTAAATTGCCAATATCTGTTGGATCATAGAAAAAGCAAGAGAATTCCAAGAAGTTTTACTTCTGCTTCATTGACTATGCTAAAGCCTTTGACTGTGTGGATCACCACAAACTGGAAAATTCTTAATGAGAAGGGAATATCAGACTACCTTACCATCTCCTGAGAAACCTGTATGCAGGACAGAAGCAACAGTTAGAACCAGACATGGAACAATGGACTGGTTCAAAATTGGGAAAGAAGTACATCGAGGCTGTATACTGTCACCCTGATTATTTAACTTATATGCAGAGTACATCATGAGAAATGCCAGACTGTATGAAGCACAAGCTGAAATCAAGATTGCCGGGAGACACGTCAGCAACCTCAGATATGTAGATGATACCACTGTAATGGCAGAAAGTAAAGAGGAGCTAAAGAGCTCCTCTTGATGAAAGTAAAAGAGGAGAGTGAAAAAGCTGGCTTGAAACTCAACATTCAGAGAAACAAAGATCATGGCATCAGGTCCCATCATTTCATGGCAAATAGATGAGGAAAATGTGGAAACAGTCACAGATTTTATTTTCTTGGGCTCCAAAATCACTGCAGATAGTGACTGCAGCCATGAAATTAAAAGACCCTTGCTCCTTGAAAGAAAAGCTATGACAAGTCTAGACAGCATATATAAAGCAGAGACATCACTTTGCAGACAAAGGTCATGTACAGATGTGAGAGCTGGACCATAGACAAGGCTAGGTGCCAAATAACTGATGCTTTTGAGCTGTGGTGTTGGAGAAGGCTCTTGAGAGTCCCTTGGACTGCAAGGAGATGAAACCAGTCAATCCTAAAGGAAATCAGTCCTGAATATTCATTGGAAGGACTGATGCTAAAGCTGAAGCCCGGTTACTTTGGCCACCTGATGCGAAGAGCAGACTCATTGAAAAAGACCCTGATGCTGGGAAAGATTGAAGGCAGGAGAAGAAGAAGGGGATGACAGAGGATGAGATGGTTGGGTGGCATCACCCACTCAATGGACATGAGTTTGAGCAAACTGTGGGAGATAGTGAAGGACAGGGAAGCCTGGCGTGCTACAGTCCATGGGATCACAGAGTCAGACACAATACAGCAGCTGATCAACAAGCTGGGGTATAATAGTAGCACATTGCGGTTTTAGTGTGCATTTCTGTAATAACTAAAGAGTTTGAGCCATTTTTTAATGTTTCTTGATTCTTCTTTGCAATTTCTGGCTCTCTGTCTCAAAAATTTTGTGTTTTATCTTGTTGACCACAGTTATTTTATACTTTGTGTCTCACTTTCTAATATTCAGAGTGATTGTCGGTATTCTAGTGCTTGCGAGCTTTTTCCATAGAGTCTTGTCTTTTTGTATGTCTGTTTATATTTATTGACTAAGTGACCAAAAGATGAAACAAATTAACAAGAAATTAAAGTCCAGTCTTTTTCCAAAATGGGTTGTGTTTGTTTCTGGCAGGCACTTGGAGTCTTTGTCCCACCTTAGTCCAGTTGCAAGGACTTGGGTGGTTCAGAAGTGAGCCTGTGACGTGCCTGTGAAGACCTGGTGGTCTCTTTATTTGAAGGGAGCGTGCTTTCCAGAACCTATTCCAAACAAAGGAGCATTTCCCAGGCACTCTCACTTGGGCCTGGATTCCAGTTTCTGTCCCTTGGACCCATGATGGAATAACAGAGCTGCTTGGCCACATCCTAGAGTCAGAGGGCACCCTAAGGGGGAGTGACCCCCATGTGCTTGACTCATGCCCCCAGACCTCCATTCTCCCAGGATCTGACTAAAAAGGTCTTTGCTCTCTTACTGGTTCTGTGATTTCTTCAAGAAAATATCATTTGTGTTTTTCCAGTTGTGTTCAGGTGGAGATTTATTAGGTACCTCTCCCAGAGTCTCAATTCCTCCCATAGACATGTTTTTTCCTCCCTTTATTCTTAACCTCTCTTTATGTGTCTCTGTGGATTTTGTAGAGTTTATTTTTCTTTTTACCCAATCTAAGTTTTTATCCACTTAGACACATTGCCTGTATGTATTCTTACTGTGATTTATGATATATTTAGATGGATTTCTATCATGTCTTTCTGTGCTTTTTATTTACCCTACTTCTTCTGGGATTTTCACTTTCTTGGGCCTTTTCTTGTCCATCACATGTGTGAATTTGTTCGTTACACCAAATAATTCTTTACCATTTGATGGGTCTCTCTGGTTATTTGTGAGATTTTAATTATTTGTGGGGATAAAAACAAAGATTATGCGAAAAGCTCTTTTAAAAAAGCTCAGTTTTTATTTATAAACTCTCAATTTGCACCCTGTACTATAAAAGTACACAAAAATGTGCTTCTTTCACCTCCTTTTTATCCTTTTTCCTTTGGTTTTCAGTAAGATCAAGCATTCTGAGTTGAGTTTGTTTCCTTTTGGGGGATTTTGGGGTCATGACATTCTGAGTCTAGCCCACAGCCCTGGGTCAGGCTCCCTCCCAGGCTTGCCAGCCCGCAGGGGGCTGAAGACAGCCCTGGTTAGACAGAGTGCCCAGGAAAACAGAGTAGGAGAGGAGATGCCCAAGATGGTGCAAAGAACATATATCTTTTATCTTCTGCTCTATGCTGGTCAGGATCTGCCTGCAAATAGTAAGAACCACTGAACTTTACCCTTTCAGTGGGTGAATTTTATGATGTGTGATACATACTTTAATCAAGCTGTAAAAGGGAAGATCTGCCATCAGAGAGATAAGGGAGAATGTATCAGAAACTGCTGACCTGCTCATGAATTCCACAAGTCTGCTGACTTAGTGTGACAGGTATTTGCAAGTACCGTGCACACAGGCAGGAAGGGGTGTGTGTGTTTACAGGAATGACTTCCTGAGCTCTTGGTGAATGCCATCATTTACAGGTTGTAATTATTATGTCCACAGCAGCAAGTTGGTATCTCTGTTTGTAAATTTTTTTATATATATAGAAAAGGAAGTAGCACAGAGGAGGAACGAGCATACTGTTTGACGAGAGCCTCCAGTGAGTCGCCAATCGTGGGGCTCTAGTGACCAGGATGGGAGGACAGAGCCTGGTCTCAGGGGCTGGATGGCTGCTCTGTTCTGAGATCCTGGTGCTCTTGGAGAAGGATGCTCAGCACGGGGGGGCTGAGGGAGCAGGCTGAGAGGTCTCCTACGTAGTTCATGCTGTGCTGCTCTCGCTGTTTCTGCTGTCTCGTCCTAGAACAGGAGGAAACTGAAGGGAGGTAGTACAGCCTGGGACGTCCCACCTTGACCCCAGCGAGAATGTGCAGTCCTCTCAGCCCACACAGTACTTGAGAGGTTAAAAGAGCTTCACTGTTCACGACTCCCCTTGCTGATGAAGCTGAATTGGCTCTTGGATTCCTTTCTGTGGTTGGAGCACGTGGGTGCTGCCGGAAGCTGCCGGCACAGGTGGACTGCGGCCAGCAGTGCTCCCGGGGATGAGCTGCCCAGCCAGTGTGCGCTGGGCACTCCCGAGCCTGCATTCCAGTGAACATCAGGAGCATGGAATGCAAGTGCAACATGTCAGGACTGAGGCAGGGACCCAGCCGCATTCCTCAGATAACCGCAGGCCCAGCATCAGGCAGTGGGGTTACAGTCCACTAGCAGGTGATGCGAGGTGGGGGCCTGGGGTCTCGAGACACATCCCCCACGTTCATGTTGCAGGCATGTGTCATGTACGTGACAGCAGCCACACTGCCTGTACTATCTGTGCTCCACTCTTTTTTAGTATTCTATCTTCTTTGGAGATATTTTAATGACTTTTTGCTATTTCTTACATGGACATGTTGCAGCTGATTGATTCCTCAATTGTTAAACGTTTAGATTGCTTGCATTTTTCCCCAAAATTAAAAAATTTCTGCTTTGAATATTAGTCTTTTAAGTTTACAGTTCCTTATGATAGGTTTCTGAAGGAGAATCCTTGAACCAGTGGATGAGAGTTGTTATATTAGCTGTTGGCATGTGTCATCAGATGGGTTTCTGCAACGGTGGAGTGACTGATGCATGTAGAGCTGGCTGGGTGCATACAGATGATGACAGAGACATGCTGGAATAAACAAGTAAGGCATATCTAGCTTTAAGGATAAGAGCACTCAAGACATGGTAGTAAAAGTGTTCATCCACAGAGGAATGGATAAAGAAGATGTGGTACATATATACAATGGAATATTACTCGACCATCAAAAAGGAACAAAGTTTGTGCCATTAGCAGCAACATGGATGGGCCTAAAAGATTGTCATACTGAGTGAACTAAGTGAGACACAGAAGGAGAAATACATGACACCCCTTATATGAACTTAGTGACTAAACAGAAAGAGACTCACAGGCTTAGAGAATGAACTTACGGTTGCTGGGCAGTGGGATAGTTAAGGAGTTTGGGATAGACAATATGCACACTGCTGTACTTAAAATGGATAACCAGAAAGGACCTACTATACATCATATGGAACTTTGCTTAATGTTGTGTGCCAGCCTGGATGGGAGGGGAGTTTGGGGGAGAATGGATATATGTATATGTATGGCTGGTCCCTTTGCTGTTCACCTGAAACTACCACCACATTGTTAATTGGCTATACACCAATACAAAATAAAAAGTTAAAAAAAAACTAGGTTCTTCTGTGTACCTCCCAAGGTCTGCTGGCCATTACACTTGGGAAAATCCTGCTATGTTTTACTTTGTGTGGTAGTAGTTTCTCAGTTTTGTTGTTGTTGCGTTATAATTAACATTCAATATTATATTCATTTCAGGTGTACTGCATAGTGACTCAGTACATGTATATGTTAGGAAATGATCACCAAGATAAGTCCGGTTGTCATGCATCACCACACAGACTTGTTAGAGTATTAGTGACTTATTCCTTGTGTGTACACTACATTCCTGTGATTTGTTTATTTTCTGGCTGGAAATGTGTACCTCTTAATCCACTTAACCCATTTCGAAAAAAAAAAAGGGTAAGAGCACCAAGATGGTAAAGGGGCATCACAAAGATACTCAGAGTATGGGAGAGCTGTTTTTTAATACATTTATACACATGCCACACAAGTCACCATTTAAAGTGTACCATTAAGCACCTTATAATCTATTTACAGAGTTGTACACCCATCATCATAATCAGCTTTAGAATACTTTCGTTAGCCCCCAGACCTACTCCCTTTTGCCACCACGCCCCTATCCCCCACTCCAGCCTCCCAACCCTGCACATTTCATACACCGTGTGGTCCTTTGTGCTTGACTTCTCTCAGTTCACATGATGCTTTCAGGGGTCTTCAGTGCTGCAGTGTGTGTCAGTACTCACTGCTTCCTGTTGCGGGTAGGAGAGCTTTGGCTGCTCAGCAGCAGGGCCTTCCAGTGTAGAGACAGTGTGCCAGGCACGTTGGGGAGCAGCGTCGTGAATGTACGGTGGCACAGGTTTCCTTGTTACGTGACTTTCTCCAACACCCTTAGGTTTTCATGGCTGTAGCAGGAATCCTTTTTGAGGATGTGCCATAGTTTATTTGCCCTAGCCATTGTTTATGGATAGTTGAATATTTCCTAGTGTTTGCTCTTCTGAACACTGTTTCAGATAAATCTTTGGATATTTCTGTGATTATCTTCTATGGATAAATTTCTAGAAGTAGATTTGGTGGTTGAAGGGATATGGCCACTTTACATTTTGGCCATTTGTGTTTTTTCATTTCCAACATAAGGTTGGAAGCTTATGAGTAAAAGTTGAGAATTTTTATATAGTTGAGTATTTTTAATATTTCCTTCCACTGCTTTATCTTTCATTGAGACTATAATAGTATCTTATTACTATTAATTATCATTATTCGACTGTTAACCTGTTTATTATTCCATTATCCTTTTCTTTGACTGTTCTGTTACCGTTTCCTTTCCGCTACTTTTCCTATGGCTTTTAATAAGCATTTAATGTCTTTTAAAATGCCACCTTCAGTGTTACTCTTCAAAATATTTATTCTTCTCAAGATGCAACACACTTACAACCCTCAATTAGACATTTTCCCACACAGCTAACCCTTGTATTTTCACACCAGTTAATTCTTTTTACTTTAATTTTAGAAGACTCTAAACTGCTAACTGAAGATTTTCTTAGAAACTTAAAAGCATGGCCCTTCACAAATACACTGTATATGTGTAGCCTCAGGGTTAATCTGTTCATTTATAAAGCAAAGTTACTGAATATCATATTAATAGGCTTAATTTATGCTGACTTTTAAAAATATAAATTTATTTATTTTAATTGAAGGTTAATTACTTTACAATATTGTATTGGTTTTGCCATACATCAACATGAATCCACCACAGGTAAACACGTGTTCCCCATCCTGTACCTGCCCTCCCTCCTCCCTCCCTGTACCATCCCTCTGGGTCGTCCCAGTGCACCAGCCCCAAGCATCCAGTATCATGCATCGAACCTGGACTGGCGATTTGTTTCATATATGATATTATACATGTTTCAATGCCATTCTCCCAAATCATCCCACCCTCTCCCTCTCCCACAGAGTCCAGAAGACTGTTCTATACATCTGTGTCTCTTTTGCTGTCTCGCATACAGGGTTATCGTTACCATCTTTCTAAATTCCATATATATGCGTTAGTATACTGTATTGGTGTTTTTCTTTCTGGCTTACTTCACTCTGTATAATAGGGTCCAGTTTCATCCACCTCATTAGAACTGATTCAAATGTATTCTTTTTAATGGCTGAGTAACACCTCATGCAAAGAGTTGACTCATTGGAAAAGACTCTGATGCTGGGAGGGATTGGGGGCAGGAGGAAAGGGGGACAACAGAGGATGAGATGGCTGAATGGCATCACTGACTTGATGGACGTGAGTCTGAGTGAACTCCGGGATTTGGTGATGGACAGGGAGGCCTGGTGTGCTGCAATTCATGGGGTCGCAAAGAGTTGGACATGACTGAGTAACTGAACTGAACTGAATACTCCATTGTGTATATGTACCACAGCTTTCTTATCCATTCATCTGCTGATGGACATCTAGATTGCTTCCATGTCCTGGCTATTATAAACAGTGCTGCGATGAACATTGGGGTACACATGTCTCTTTCAGCTCTGGTTTCCTCAGTGTGTATGCCTAGCAGTGGGATTGCTGGGTCATAAGGCAGTTCTTTTTCTAGTTTTTTAAGGAATCTCCACACTGTTCTCCATAGTGTACTAGTTTGCATTCCCACCAACAGTGTAAGAGGGTTCCCTTTTCTCCACACCCTCTCCAGCATTTATTGCTTGTAGACTTTTGGATTGCAGCCATTCTGACTGGTGTGAAATGGTACCTCATTGTGGTTTTGATTTGCATTTCTCTGATAATGAGTGATGTTGAGCATCTTTTCATGTGTTTGTTAGCCATCTGTGTGTCTTCTTTGGAGAAATGTCTATTTAGTTCTTTGGCCCATCTTTCGATTGGGTCATTTATCTTTCTGGAATTGAGCTGCAGGAGTTGCTTGTATATTTTTGAGATAGTTGTTTGTCAGTTGCTTCGTTTGCTATTATTTTCTTCCATTCTGAAGGCTGTCTTTTCACCTTGCTTATAGTTTCCTTTGTTGTGCAGAAGCTTTTAAGTTTAATTAGGTCCAATTTGTTTATTTTTGCTTTTATTTCCAATATTCTGGGAGGTAGGTCATAGAGGGTCCTGCTGTGATTTATGTTGGAGAGTGTTTTGCCTATGTTCTCCTCTAGGAGTTTTATAGTTTCTGGTCTTACGTTTAGATCTTTACTCCATTTTGAGTTTATTTTTGTGTATGGTGTTAGAAAGTGTTCTAGTTTCATTCTTTGACAAGTGGTTGACCAGTTTTCCCAGCACCACTTGTTAAAGAGATTGTCTTTAATCCATTGTATATTCTTGCCTCCTTTGTCAAAGATAAGGTGTCCATAGGTGTGTGGATTTATCTCTGGGCTTTCTATTTTGTTCCATTGATCTATATTTCTGTCTTTGTGCCAGTACCATACTGTCTTGATGACTTTGGCTTTGTAGTAGAGCCTGAAGTCAGGCAGGTTGATTCCTCCAGTTCCATTCTTCTTTCTCAGGATTGCTTTGGCTAGTCGAGGTTTTTTGTATTTCCATACAAATTGAGAAATTATTTGTTCTAGCTCTGTGAAAAATACTGTTGGTAGCTTAATAGCGATTGCATTGAATCTATAGACTGCTTTGGGTAGTATACTCATTTTCACTATATTGATTCTTCAGATCCATGAACACGGTATATTTCTCCATCTATTAGTGTCCTCTTTGATTTCTTTCACCAGTGTTTTATAGTTTTCTGTATATAGATCTTTAGTTTCTTTAGGTAGATATATTCCTAAGTATTTTATTCTTTTCGTTGCAATGGTGAATGGAATTGTTTCCTTAATTTCTCATTCTATTTTCTCATTATTAGTGTATAGGAATGCAAGGGATTTCTGTGTGTTGATTTTATATCCTGCAACTTTACTATATTCATTGATTAGCTCTAGTAATTTTCTGGTGAAGTCTTTAGGGTTTTCTATGTAGAGGATCATGTTATCTGCAAACAGTGAGAGTTTTACTACTTCTTTTCCAATTTGGATTCCTTTTATTTCTTTTTCTGCTCTGATTGCTGTGGCCAAAACTTCCAAAACTATGTTGAATCGTAGTGGTGAAAGTGGGCACCTTTGTCTTGTTCCTGACTTTAGGGGAAATGCTTTCAATTTTTCACCATTGAGGATAATGTTTGCTGTGGGTTTGTCATATATAGCTTTTATTATGTTGAGGTATGTTCCTTCTATCCTGCTTTCTGGAGAGTTTTTATCATAAATGGATGTTGAATTTTGTCAAAGGCTTTTTCTGCATCTATTGAGATAATCATATGGCTTTTATTTTTCAATTTGTTAATGTGGTGTATTACATTGATTGATTTGTGGATATTGAAGAAACCTTGCATCCCTGGGATAAAGCCCACTTGATCATGATGTACAATCTTTTTAATGTGTTGTTGGATTCTGATTGCTAGAATTTTGTTAAGGATTTTTGCATCTATGTTCATCAGTGATATTGGCCTGTAGGTTTTTTTTGTGTGTGTGTGTGGCATCTTTGTCAGGTTTTGGTATTAGGGTGATGATGGCCTCATAGAATGAGTTTGGAAGGCTACCTTCTTCTGCAATTTTCTGGAAGAGTTTGAGTAGGATAGGTGTTAGCTCTTCTCTAAATTTTTGGTAGAATTCAGCTGGGAAGCCGTCTGGACCTGGGCTTTTGTTTGCTGGAAGATTTCTGATTACAGTTTCAATTTCTGTGCTTGTGATGGGTCTGTTAAGATTTTCTATTTCTTCCTGGTTCAGTTTTGGAAAGTTGTACTTTTCTAAGAATTTGTCCATTTCTTCTACGTTGTCCATTTTATTGGCGTATAACTGCTGATAGTAGTCTCTTATGATCCTTTGTATTTCTGTGTTGTCTGTTGTGATCTCTCCATTTTATTTCTAATTTTATTGATTTGATTTGTCTCCCTTTGTTTCTTGATGAGTCTGGCTAATGTTTTGTCAATTTTATTTATCCTTTCAAAGAACCAGCTTTTGGCTTTGTTGATTTTTGCTTTGGTCTCTTTTGTTTCTTTTGCATTTATTTCTGCCCTGATTTTTAAGATTTCTTTCCTTCTAACCCTGGGGTTCTTCATTTCTTCCTTTTCTTTAGATATAGAGTTAGGTTATTTATTTGACTTTTTTCTTGTTTCTTGAGGTATGCCTGTATTGCTATGAACTTTCCCCTTAGCACTGCTTTTACAGTGTCCGATAGGTTTTGGGTTGTCATGTTTTCATTTTCATTTGTTTCTATGCATATTTTGATTTCTTTTTTGATTTCTTCTGTGATTTGTTGGTTATTCAGCAGTGTGTTGTTCAGCCTCCATATGTGGGAATTTTTAATAGTTTTTCTCCTGTAATTGAGATCCAGTCTTACTGCATTGTGGTCAGAAAAGATGGTTGGAATGATTTCAGTGTTTTTGAATATACCAAGGTTAGATTTATGGCCCAGGATGTGATCTATCCTGGAGAAGGTTCTGTGTGCACTTGAGAAAAAGGTGAAATTCATTGTTTTGGGGTGAAATGTCCTATAGATATCAATTAGGTCTAACTGGTCTATTGTATCGTTTAAAGTTTGTGTTTCCTTGTTAATTTTCTGTTACTTGATCTATCCATAGGTGTGAGTGGGGTATTAAAGTCTCCCATTATTGTGTTATTGTTAATTTCCCCTTTCGTACTCATTAGCTATGCTGACTTTTTGCATTAATTTTCCTTTATTTCTATACGGCTTCTCTTTTTTAAAAATTTCTCTACTGCTCACTTCATTTTTTCTAATCTCCCTCCTTTCCCTTTGGAATGAGGGAAAGCTTCATTCTTTAATGCACCCTAGAAAATCTTACTTTTCATTCCATGCATTATTGTGTCCTGAGTAATCATGGTGGAAATAGCTTATCACTAGCTCTGAATGACAATTCTGGATTATGAAACCGGTAGGTAATAGCTGAATAAAGAGATGACTGAGAATGTTACTTAAAAGTTTAGCATAGAGAAGCTAGTAGAAAATACAAAACACTCTTAAGTACCAAAAGAAATGCTGGGAAAGGAATAACAGAAGAAAGAAATTGGACCTCATAATATATATTATTATATATATTATAGAAGTTATTCATATTGATGAATGTAAGCAGATCTAAATGATTATTAAAAGTTAGAGAGCCTCCAGTTGGTAAAGTAAAACCTAACTCTGTACTGTGTGCAGAGATACACTTAGAGCGACTGGGATGTATGAGAAATAAAGGATTGGGAAAGATGTGCCAGGAAAATGCATATAAAAAGAAAGTCTTGATATGAGACAAAGTAGAATTTAGGCCAAAAAACATTAAATGAGGGACTTCTCTGATAGTCCAGTGGATAGGAATCCGAATGGCAATGCAGGGGTCACGAGTTGGAACCCTGATCTGTGAAGATTCTATATTCTACAGGACAACTAATCTCATGTGCTGAAACTACTGAACCTGTGCTCTAGAGCTGCAAAGACTGAAGCCCACACACCCTAGAGCCCACACTCTGCAACAAGAGAAGCCACCACAGTGAGAAGCCTGTGCAGCGCAACTAGCAAGTGGCCCCCACTCCCTGTAACTAGAGAGAACTGAGTGCAGCAACGAAGACCCAGCCCTA
Organism: Oryx dammah; assembly: GCF_014754425.2. Taxonomy (NCBI): domain Eukaryota; kingdom Metazoa; phylum Chordata; class Mammalia; order Artiodactyla; family Bovidae; genus Oryx; species Oryx dammah. The sequence continues at coordinate 40,506,828 of NW_024070200.1, forward strand.
CCAAAATAAATAAACAAAAAGGAAAGTCTTGATATCAGATGAAGTAGAATTTAGGCCAAAAAAGATTATATGAGTGACTTGTAATCTGGTGGTCCAGTGGCTAAGACTCTGCACCAAATATGGGTGCCTGGGCTCAATCCCTGGTTGGGGAACTGGATCCCAGATGTTGCAACTAAGACCCAGTGCAGCCAAATAAAGAAATAAATACTGAGGGTGGGGAGTAGGGGGCGGGGAGAAGAGTACTTAAGACACAGATACTATCTGAAGCTAAAGGCTATGATTTCAGGTTTTAAAAAATGACAGTTTTTAACATCTGTGCTTTTGTTAACATAGGAACAATGTTCTTAAAGCAAAAACTGTAGCTGTGAGGTGGAGTAGCACGTATTGCCAAGTAGGGACTTCTGATATGCTCTCTGATGACACAGATGAGGTGCAGATGTGCATGGGGGCATAGATGCCCAAGGAAGTGACCAGTAAAGAGACCTGTGGACACTCGCTGAACTGTGTACCCCTGGACAGAGACTGTATCACTGATACCAGCTGGCCTTATATCAGCTGATTGTGAAAAAGTTCACATAATTTTGAAAAAGAGAAATAAATCAACATATTCCAAATAAAGTTAGAAAGTAATAAAAACAAAAGTATAGCTTCACAGCAGTGTGAATGTACTTAATACTACTGAATTATACCCTTAAAATGGTTATTATGGTAATTTTTGTGTTACGTGTATTTTACCACAGTTTCTTTAAAGCCTAAAAAAACCCCCCCAAAAACCCAGTGACTTGATAGAACCGGAAAGAACACATGGTTGACCTAGAGCAGATGAGTATGAAATGGGGGAGACTCTGCCACCACATAGAGCTAGGTTCAATTCAGGGACCTTCCAGCATCTTGAGGCCCAAGAAAAACAGTCAGCTTTACAAATTGCTTCCCCAGTTTTCAACTAGGTAATATCACTTACCTTTAGGGTGAAGATTTACTTAGAATTTGTGGTGAATTCCTGACAAATTCAAGTTTTTTTAAAAAGTGATGGTGTTCTTCCTTTAGAGTTTTTGGCATTAAAATAGTTTCGTGAAGTGAGTAATGATGAGCAGTCTCGACGTGAACTCATTACTTCCATTAACATTTAGAGAAGATACTGGACCTGATTGTCAGGAGGAAAATCCAGAAAGTGATCACACGAATCTCCAACTCCCACTGCTTTAAAGTTCATGGACAGGTGAGGAGGACTGGACCGCTGGTTTATTCCAGATAGAAAATGGAAGTACTTACCACTCTGAGTGCAGATATAGAGTAGAACTTAGACCCAGAACAAGCCTTGGAAGCGAGGGCACCGTACTTAAACAGGGGGTGATAGTGAAGCCCAGAGAGGTTCGTTGCTTCCTTTAGTGTCTCGCAGCTGGTTAGTGGTGGACCCAGGGTCTGACTTGGTTTTGTGTTGGGAGTATACACTGGAAGCACATCTTTGGAGTAAAACTAATAGGGCCGGAAGAAGAGGGATAACAACACACAAAAAAGTAATGCAAGTACAAATAAAAACAAAACCTGCTTTATGTGGAAATTTTTAGGGTGGAGTAAAAATGCCCATTTGCTCTCCAAGGAGCAGTTTTAAATAACAGTTGTTCTATTCATTAAAAATGAAGGCTCTTTAGTCTGGAACACTTAAAGCTCTATTCAATAATTCTTGGATCACAAGGGAAACATGAACAGAGTGCTGAGAAAGTAGCAATATTAAAACCATGCTGTATCAGGGTTCGTGTGAATGAAGCAATGCTTAGGAAGATTCATAGCATAAATGTCTACATAAATAGAAATCAAAACAGAAAATGAATATAATGAACTGAGAAAAACTGGGGCAATAAATGACAAAGTAAAAAAAATGGGAAGAAGGCATTAATAAATATAAAAACTGAAATTTAACTGGTTTGTAAATGGAAAAACAGAATAATTACTAAATCAAGAATCTGGTTCTCAAGATAAAAATCAAGAAAAGAGAAAAACCACTAGCACCCCAATTAAAAAAAATGGTATAAGAAAACCATATATGTCAAATAAGATAGAACAAGGGAGAAATAACCATCAAACTGAAGAAATTTAAACTGAAACAAGAGATTACTTTGCACAGATCCATCCAAATATATTTGAAAGCCTAGATAAAATGGGCAGTGTGTTATGAAGATAAACGTTACCAGTAGAAACAAAGAAGCTCAAGGGCCCCGGAATACATGTTCAGTTCAGTTCAGTCCAGTCACTCAGTCATATCCTTTGCGACCCCATGAACTGTAGCATGTCAGGCCTCCCTGTCCATCACCAACTCCTGGAGTCCACCCAAACCCATGTCCATTGAGTCAGTGATGCCATCCAACCATCTCATCCTCTGTCATCCCCTTCTCCTCCTGCCCTCAATCTTTCCCAGCATCAGGGCATCAGGGTCTTTTCAAATGCGTCAGCTCTTCACATCAAGTGGCCACAGTATTGGAGTTTCAGCTTCAGCATCAGTCCTTCCAATGAACACCCAGGACTGATCTCCTTTAGGATGGACTGGTTGGATCTCCTTGCAGTCCAAGGGACTCTCAGGAGTCTTCTCCAATACCACAGTTCAAAAGCGTCAATTCTTCAGCACTCAGCTTTCTTTATAGTCCAACTCTCACATCCATACATGACCACTGGAAAAACCATAGCCTTGACTAGATGGATCTTTGTTGACAAAGTAATATCTCTCTTCTTAATATGCTGTCTAGGTTAGCCATAACTTTTCTTCCAAAGAGTAAGCGTCTTTTTATTTCATGGCTGCAGTCACCATCTGCAGTGATTTTGGAGCCCAAAAAAATAAAGTCAGCCACTGTTTCCACTGTTTCCCCATCTATTTCTCATGAAGTGATGGGACCAGATGCCATGATCTTCGTTTTCTGAATGTTGAGCTTTAAGCCAACTTTTTCACTCTCCTCTTTCACTTTCATCAAGAGGCTCTTTAGTTCTTCTTCACTTTCTGCCATAAGGGTGGTGTCATCTGCATATCTGAGGTTATTGATATTTCTCCCGGCAATCTTGATTCCAGCTTATGCTTCCTCTAGTCCAGTATTTCTCATGATGTATCTGCATAGAAGTTAAATAAGCAGGGTGACAATATACAGCCTTGACGTACTCCTTTTCCTATTTGGAACCAGTCTGTTGTTCCATGTCCAGTTTTAACTGCTGCTTCCTGACCTGTGTACAAATTTCTCAAGAGGCAGGTCAGGTGGTCTGGTATTCCCATCTCTTTTAGAATTCACAGTTTATTGTGATCCACACAGTCAAAGGCTTTGGCATAGTCAATAAAGCAGAAATAGATGTTTTTCTGGAACTCTCTTGCTTTTTTGATGATCCGGTGGATGTTGGCAATTTGATCTCTGGTTCCTCTGCCTTTTCTAAAACCAGCTTGAACATCTGGAAGTTCACGGTTCATGTATCGCTGAAGCCTGGCTTGGAGAATTTTAAGCATTACTTTACTAGCATGTGAGATGAGTGCAATTGTGTGGTAGTTTGAGCATTCTTTGGCATTGCCTTTCTTTGGGATTGGAATGAAAACTGACCTTTTCCAGTCCTGTGGCCACTGCTGAGTTTTCCAAATTTGCTTGCATATTGAGTGCAGCACTTTCACAGCATCATCTTTCAGGATTTGAAATAGCTCCACTGGAATTCTATCACCTCCACTAGCTTTGTTTGTAGTGATGCTTCCTAAGGCCCACTTGGCTTTGAATTCCAGGATGTCTGAAAAAAAAAAAAAAAAGGATGTCTGGCTCTAGGTGAGTGATCACACCATCGTGATTATCTGGAGGTTGGAAAAATTGCAGAATTTAACTACCACTCCCTGATGGTCTCACAGGGGAATTTTGTCAAAGCTTCAAACCCTGATAATCTCAGTACTTCTTAACCTATTCTAGAGCATAGAGAAAGAAGGGAAAGTCCAAACTCTTTTAATGAAGTGAATATAACTAATACTAAAATCTGATAGAGATTTTAAGTAAAAATGGTAAGTAGAATGCTAACAAATATAATAATCTGATGGTACATAAAAAAGATCATGATCAAGTAAAATTTACTCCAGGAGTTCAAATGTGATTTATGAATCCATTCATATAGTTTGTCAGAATAGGTCAGTAGACTTAAGGAAAAAGATTATGTGGTTATCTCCATAGATACCAAAGGGCATTAACAACATTGAACAGTCACCCCTTAAAAAAAATGCTCAATAAAACAGGACTCAGTGTGTATAAGCTGGCATGAAACATTTTCACATGAAGATATACACACACACTCCAAAGTCAGCACCTTATATAGTGGAGGAAAGCTAGAGGCCTTCCTTTAAAAAAATTTTTTATTTTATATTGGGATATTGCCAATTAACAAAGTTTGATAGTTTAGGGTGCACAACAAAGGGACTCAGCCATATATATGCATGTATCCGTTCTTCCCAAAACTCCCCTCCCACCCAGGCTGCCACAATACATTAAGCAGAGTTCCATGTGCTATAAGTAGGTCCTTGTTGGTTATCCATTTTAAATACAACACTGTGTACACGTCCATCCCAAGTTCCCTAACTATCCCTTCCCTCAGCAACTGTAAGTTTGTTCTCTTCTAAGTCTGTGAGAACTCTTCTAAGTCTGTGACTCTTCTAAGTCCGTGAGTCTCTATTTTGTAAGTTCATTTGTATCATTTCTTTTTAGATTTCACATTTAAGGGATGTCATATGATATTTCTCCTTCTCTATCTGACTTACTCCACCCAGTATAACAATCTCTAGGTCCATTCATATTGCTGCAAATGACATTATGTCATTCTTTTTAATGGCTGAGTAATAATTCCATTGTGTATATGTACCACGGGGGCTTCGCAGGTGACACAGTGGTAAAGAATCTGGCAGCCAGTGGAGGAGATGCAAGAGATGCGGGTTTAACCCCTGGGTTAGGAAGGTCCCCTGGAGAAGGAAATGGCAACACACTCCAGAATTTTTGCCTGGGAAGTCGCATGAACAGAGGAATCTGGTGGGCTGCAGTCCATGGTGCCTCAAAGAGTCAGACATGACTGAGCAACCAAGCTAATGAGCATGTGCGCGCACACACACACACGCACACACTTACATATGTACCACATCTGCTTTATCCATCCCTCTGTCGATGGACGTTTAGGTTGCTTCCATATCTTGGTTATTGTAAACAGTGCTGCAATGAACACTGGGGTGCATGTATCTTTTTAGATCATGTGTTTCTCTGGATATATTCCCTGGAGTGGGATTACAGGGTCATATAGCAGCTCTATTTTTAGTTTTTTAAGGAGACTCCATACTGCTGTCCATGGTGGCTGAACCAATTTACATTCCCACCAACATTCTCTCCAGCATTTGTTGTTTGTGGATTATTTGATGATGACCATTCTGGCTGGTATGAGGTGATATCTCATTGTGGTTTTGATTTACATTTCTCGAATAATTAGCAGTGTTGAACATCTTTTCATGTGCATCTTGGCGATCTCTATGTCTTCTTTGGAGAAATGTCTATTCAGGGCTTCTGCCCATTTTTTGAGTGGGTTGTTTGTTTTGGTGCTGTTAAGCATTATGAGCTATTTGTAAATTTTCGAGACTAATCCCTTACTAATCTTTTGCAATGATTGATAACATTTGCAAATCTTTTCTCCCAGTCTGTGGGTTGTCTTTTTGTTTTCTTTATTGTTTCCCTTGCTGTGCAGAAGCTTACAAGTTTAAGTCCACTTGTTTATTTTTGTTTTTATTTCCATTCTGGGATACAGATTGAAAAATATATTGCTGAAGTTTATTTCAGGGATTATTCTGCCTATGTTTTCCTCTAGTAGTTTTATAATATCTGATCTCATATTTAAATCTTTAATCCATTTTGAGCTTATTTTTGTGTGTGGAGTTAAAGAATGATCTAATTTCTTTTTTTTATATGTGGCTGTCCAGTTTTCCCAGCACTATTTGTTGAAGAGACTATCTTTCCAACATTGTATACTCTTGCAGAGGCCTTCCTTTTAAAGTCAGGAATGTTAGAGGTCTGCAACCTGGAAAGAGAGTTAAAAATCTTCTCTGTTGGTAGATCTTAAGTAAAAAATCTGTGATGTGAAATCTTAATTGGGAATATCAGTATGAACTGATTTTTTTTAAAAAAGTTAAAATTGTTATCCCAGCTCTCTTTAGATGGTAAGTTCTAGGGGTGATGATGACTGTAGCAGTGAACACATCCAGCACATACTGTAGCATCTAGCCCTGACTTCTTGAGAAATGGCCAGTTCCTGTTTGGACAGGAAATATTCATAATGAGCCTGGAACATTTTATTGTGCCAGAAAGCAAAGAAGTTACTCAAGGCTAATGAGACATGTCAATACACCCTCTACCCAATGTGAAAGAACTCTCATTGGACAAAGATGGGAGAGTTGGGGAAAGTCAAACACAGGAGGAAAAATGCAGTTAATTAAAACACAAAGAACTTGTAAAATCCTATGAGTTCATAAGAAAACTTTAAACAAGAAAGTCAAACAAACAGTTCTTTGGACCTTATTGGACTATTTCAGAATTAGGGCTGGAGTCCTCATCTGAAAGTTAGCAGTTAAAAGGAAAGAATTATTCCCTTGTCCTGCCTTTTGTGTTATGAACTGTAATACAGGTGAACTCACAGCCGTAACTGATGAGGACAAGTTGTTCTTTGTAGAGAATTCCAGCTAGGAGCTGTGGAAGGATGCTACACTTAGAAGATCGTCCTTGTACTGACACCACCCTTGGTGAGGAGACCGATGGAGGTGGTGAGAGCACTGGGTGACAAGTTGAGGGGGCTTCACAGTGCGGCATTCAGGTGGCCACCAGCTCGTTCACTACCCGGTCCCAAGGCAGGCGCCCGCCACAGCCCAGGGCTCCCAGCCAAACACAGTAGGAAGCGCAGAGTGCTCCTGTGAGTCCTGCCTGCCGAAGACCAGAGCCCGAGAATGATCGTGCTGCTGGAGCTAAATTCTGTTGTGAGAGAGAAAGGAAGAAATTAAACAAATAACACCATGAGGAAACAAGCAGACAAGTCCAGAATGTGGGTCAACTGGAAAAAACACAACGAGTTAATGGTGTTAAATAAACAAAGGTGGGGGCCGGGGGTTGACTTCTGGATTCTGAGGCCCCAGGAGACATGTAGCTACAGGGAGCAGGTACGGGCCCCCTGTGTGGATCCTGATTAAAACTTGTTTGAGTAAAAGTCATTTTTCAGACAATCAGGATATTTTTATTGTGGACTAAGTATTACATGCTAGCATGAAGTTATATTTAATTTTGTTATATGTGTTAGTGACATTGGGGTATTGGTTTTCCAATTCCACATTTTTAGAGAGGTGTATGAAAGAACTGAGAGTTCCTCTAAAGTACTCAGCAAAGAAAAGAAAAAGAAAAAAAGGAACAGTAAAGCAGATATATCAAAATCTTGATGATGTTGAGTATGAGGGATGGGTTTATTATACATTTCTTTCTACTTTTGAGTATATTTTAAAAATTTCTTTTAAAAAAGTATTTAAGCTGTTGAAAGGCGTGCTGCATCAAAATGAGAGTAAACTGAGCTCTCTGGTAAGATCTGGACCGTGGAGGAGAGAGGAGATTCACCACCAGAGGGGCGTGTGTGGCCGGGGCCTGTGGGGTGAGGGGAGCCAGGCTGCCCCTTCCCCTGGGTAACACAGTTGCTGGATATCTGAGATAAGCTCCCCAAGGTGGGGCTGCTTGGAGTTTCCTGTCTCTGCATCCCTGTACCTAACAGTGACTGCTGCTGCCACTAAGTCACTTCAGTCTTGTCCAGCTCTGTGCGATCCCATAGACGGCAGCCCACCAGGCTCCCCCATCCCTGGGATTCTCCAGGCAAGAACACTGGAGTGGGTTGTTGCCATTTCCTTCTCCAGTGCATGAAAGTGAAAAGTGAAAGTGAAGTTGCTCAGTCGTGTCCGACTCTTTGAGACCCCGTGGACTGCAGCCTATCAGGCTCTTTCGTCCATGGGATTTTCCAGGCAAGAGTACTGGAGTGGGTTGCCATTGCCTTCTCCTGACAGTGACTGGCCCTGCTTATTCCAGGGAAGATGCTGAGAGAGCTGTAAGACTGGGTGTGGTTTGACCACCCACGGTGTTTCTGCTGGGCATGGAAGAGAGAGAAACATGGAGAAAGGTGAGGTTTGGGCTCTCAGTATCTTCCTGAGGTGGAAGCGCTGATGAGCACTTGAACTGGAATGAGAGGAAGTTGGTTTGAAGAGGCAGCATCTCCTTTACAGGCAGCAAGAGGATGAGGTTCGTGAGCTAAGGGAGCCCCCCACATGTTGAGGGTCATGAAACTGGACATGGCGTTGTTGAATGAACTGTTCACACAAATGTTGAAATTATTCAGGATGATGGGAGAACCCTCCCCACCCCGCAAGATTTTATCATGAAAAACCTCAGGAATACACTGAGCACAAAAGGACATTACAGTAAATACTCCTAATCCAATACCTGGATCCCACCTTGATCATGTTATTTCACTTGTGTTATCACATTTCCCTTCCTCCACCTATCCATCCATTTTACACTTTTGACTCATTTCAGATAAATTGCAGACACCATTGTATTTCTCCCATGCGGGGAATTTTGAAGATTAAATGGGAAAGCACTTTAGAAATACATGATGTTTTAAACCTGGCTCAGAAGTCGCCTGACTTCAGGTTGCAAATGATGACTCAGTTCTGGCAGGCCGGGGGAACTTCGCCAGACCTGGGTGGAGTCAAGCCGCTCGCTTTCCTTGCTCAGCAGGGTGGCAGGGCCAGCTGCCACTCCCCACGTGGGCCTGGGCACCCCCTCCCACCTTGCACCCTCTGATGATCACAGGACGCTGGACAGGGTTTGGCTGCAGCCCACAGGCAGGGAGAGAAGGATGTGGGAGGTTTGGAAGGCCGAGGTCATGGGCTCCAGGGGCCACTCGGGTGAAGGAAGTGATCAAACATGGGCACACCTTTCTTCCAGGGTGTCTTTTTTCCAGCCCTTAGCAGTTTTCCCTCCTGAATTTAGCAGTTATTTCTGATCTGAGGTGGAGTAAGTCTCACCTGGTTCTGGTTGCTGTCTCTTACCATGGTAGCTCCAGGAGAAGTGCCTGGAGGAGCAGAGTTACAGTTTATTCAACAATGAATGGGGAACTCTGTTGGTCTCACGAACCACCTACAGCTTGAGGTATATTTTTACCTGTATGAAGAAAGTGAAAAATGATGGGGAAAACGTTTTTACATCTGGTGTTGACTGGTCTCTGAAGCAGGTCCAGGCTGTAGTTTGGGCCCTATAGGTGTGGTCTGTGACCCAGGACAAACTCCTTGCCTGGGGGCCTTTGTCTCTGGTCTCAATGGGAAGGAGGATACCTGCCTGGTGAGACACACAGAAAGAGCTGCAGAAGTAGAGAGTGGCCTGTCTCCTGAACCCACGTAGGCCGGGACTTTCCGCTTCATACTCAAGTACTGTGCCCTTTCTGTCTGGGCTCCGTCTTCCTTGCAAGGTCCCCACTGCACAGGGCAGGGACAGAGGGTTGGCCTGACAGGGCCCGGATGTGGGGTGACTATGTGGCCCCCTGACCTGGCTGCTGGGCTCCAGGCTGAACAGCTTCCTAGAGGAGCAAAAAGAGCTGAGATAGCTGGAGACTCGTGGAAACTTCGTCCTTGGTGGGGGCGGGGTCCCGGCATCCTCCTTCCTTGCTGCTTGTTGACCCCCAGGGCTCTGTCCACCTGCCACACTCTGACCCTCACCCTGCTCATTTTCCTCAGCTCTTTACCTCACCGGATATGTTTGTTTTTTAGCTGCCCTTCCAGCCGTGGAAGGAACACTTTGTGAGGACCAGAGCTCTGGCCATCTCTGAACAGACCAACAGCCCTGATGGAGGAGACCCTCAGGAACATGGCCAGGCCACCGGGGAGGCCTCCATGCCCGGCCCCGATCCCCACACTCCGGGCTGTGGGACTCTTCCATGCCCAGGCCTGACCACCAAGCTTCTGATGGCCGGCTCCTCTGCCACTCTGATGGGAACCAGGCCCTTTGTGCCTCTTTCCTGATTGATGGTTTGCTTGGTTACAGAATTCCAGCTTGAAAACTGTTTTCCTCCTAAGTTGAAAACCATTGTTCTTCGCTGGCCCAGCTCAAGTGATGCCATTCCGTTTCCTAAGCCTTGAAGTGATCTGTTGTTTTCCATGAAAACTTTCCAGCATCTTTGTTTGTATTGCAATTTCACTATGATGTGCCCTAACTGGTCTGTTTTCATCTTTTCCCAGCTCTCAGAAGGCCCTTTGCTTGGTAAGTCACTTCAGTCATGTCCAACACTTTGCAGCCCCATGGACTGTAGCCTGCCAGGCTCCTCTGTCTGTGGAATTCTCCAGGTAGGAATACTGGAGTGGGTTGCCATGCTCTTCTCCAGGGGATCTTCCCAACCCAGGGATCGAACCTGCATCTCTCACATCTCCTGCATTAGCACATGGGTTAGGGCTTGCCAGGTGGCAGTAGTGGTAAAGAACCCGCCTGCCAGTGCAGGAGACATAAGAGACATGGGTTCGTTCCCTGGGTTGGGAAGATCCCCTGGAGGAGAGCATGGCAACCCACTCTGGTATTCTTGCCTGGAGAATCCTATGGAAAGAGGAGTTTGGTGGGCTACAGTCTATGTGTTTGCAAAGAGTCAGACGTGACTGAAGTGACTTAGCAAGCTCTTTACCACTAGCGCCACCTAGGAAGCCTGGATGGCCCTTTGGCATTTTTAATTTTCTTTTTAATTGCTAAAGTTTTAATAATGAAACTTACATTAACCAACATGCGAATACTGTCTTTAAAAGTGTAGGAAATCTAATGTAACTCAATGTAACATTTCCTAATATATCAACAGTAACTGAGATGAACATCTTTACCGGAATTAACAACATGTAACTGGAAATGTCTTCTTTTGTTTCTTGATAAACACCTTTCTTCTCTATTAGTTTGATGTTAGACAATATTGATTCTTCGCTTTCATCTGTAGCGTCTGATCCCTCTCTTTTTTGCACAATTCTTCTAAAAGCTGTTTATTGTACTATTTTAAATGCTCAAGACTCCATCCTCATTTCTGTTGGTTTTCTCTCATTAACACTGGAAAAATTTCCTGAAAGTTCTTTAATCTTTAGTTATCAGTTTATATGAAGGAGTGACTCACTGACAAGCACTTGAAGTGGCTGAGCAGGCCAGACGGCAGCAGGGCAGACCTGGGGATGAAGTCCTTGCATCTTGGCCTTTAGGGGCCTGTCTTCAGCCTTGTCAACCCCCTTGCCCAGCGCTGCCCTGTGTGGCTGCTCCCTGAGCCACAAGGCTTCCCTGTCCCCCTGCCCTGCCCTGGGAAATTGCTCCCAGAGCCCTCTCTAGGTCTCAGAACAATTCAGTTTCTCTGTGCTTTGTGCTCTGCAGGCTGGGCTGTGGCCTTTGCTCCTTCTAGTTCGAAACTGCTCCTGTACCCCTTTCCCTCTTCCACAGCATGTTGCCAGCTCCCGTTCACTTGGATCTTTATCCTGTGGCTTTATATCTTTTTTTATGGAGGGGCTATGATTCAGGGGAGAGAGGAAATAACATATTATACATGTACTATCAACCTTTTTAATCAGAAGTCGGCATAGCTATTTTTTAATAGCTCTAATCATATAATTATGGATATACCACTTTAATCTCTTTAATCTTCTCACATACAAGTGAAAACTCAAAGTACTATTTCAGCCAGCTCTTCAGTTGATGTCATTGTCCATTTCAGGACAGCAGTCCTCTGGGAGCTGGGGTCACAGTGCAGAGTCAGCTTCTAAACCCAGGCTCTGCTGATTGACAGGCCCCGCGAGGCAACATCCGTTCCTCATGGCTGAATGACAGCTCTGTGCCTGACAGCATGAGACGTTCCCCAGAGAGGACAGAAAACAGTGGTAATGACAAAGATACCTTCATAGAGCTGAGTCCTAAAAGTCTTACTGTCATTTGTCTAAACAGGGTTGAAAAATACTTGAAAGCTTTCAGAAGAAATTAACATTAATTGGGCTAAATTTCTTTGCTGTACAGAAGAAATTAACACAACATTATAAATCAACTATACTTCAATAAAATTTTTTTAAAGATTGGCTGAAGTTAAACCATAAATCACTTTGCTCATAAAGGTGTAAGTAAGTGTAAGTGAAGTTGCTCAGTCGTGTCTGACTCTTTGCGACCCCATGGACTGTAGCCTACCAGGCTCCTCTGTCCATGAGATTTTCCAGGCAAGAATACTGGAGTGGGTTGCCATTTCCTTCTCCAGGAGATCTTCCTGACCCAGGGATTGAACCCGGGTCTCCCACGTTGTAGGCAGACGCTTTACTGTCTGAGCCACCAGGGAAGTCCACTCATAAAGGTCCATCTAGTCACAGCTATGGTTTTTCCAGTAGTCATGTATAGATGTGAGAGTTAGACCATAAAGAAGGCAGAGTGCCAAAGAATTGATGCTTTTGAATTCTGGTGCTGGGGAAGACTCTTGAGAGTCCATTGGGCTGCAAGGAGATCAAACCAGTCAATCCTAAAGGAAATCAACCCTGAATATTCACTGGAAGGACTGATACTGAAGCTGAAGCTCCAATACTTTGGCCACCTGATGGCAAAGAGCCAACTCATTGAAAAAGATTCTGATGCTGGGAAAGACTGAGGGCAGGAAGAAAAGGGAGCGATAAAGAATGAGATGGTTAGATAGCATCACCGACTCAGTGGACATGCTTTGAGCAAACTCTGGGAGATGGTGAAGGACAGGAAAGCGTGGCATGCTGTGTGTAGTCCATGGGGTTGCAAAGAGTCCAACATGACTCAACAACTAAAAACATAAATATGTCCATGAAAGATTGGCGTGTGTTGCCACAAAACTTTGAGGTGTATATGTACACTGTACGTGTGTTGTAGTGGCTATTGGAAAAGTGGATTAGAGGGGAGGGCTTAAAGGAACGTGTCTGCGACATCACCACTTACTGATTTGTTGTTGGTTTCAAAATTGTTGTTCAGTTGCTAAGGCTTGTACCACTCTTTGTGACCCCATGAATTGCTTTCAAACTGCTTGATACCAATTGCTTAATGGATGTTGTAGACTGATACACTAAAATTCAGTGAGTTCATTTCAAAACTAACTTGTGACAGCCATATAGTAACACTTTTCAGGGACACCTGCCCTTTTAATTGTGGTCCTTAGACAGGGATCCCCTCTTTGAATTGACAGCAGCCATTGTAGAGCAGAACGTAGGTGTGCAGGAGCTGACTTGTGAGCTTGGGCAACACTGAAGAACAGAAGAGAATGAGTTTGTGTGACTGCATTTATGTCTGGTTTAAAATTCACAGCAGTCTGTAGATTCCATTTTGGCTGCCTATCACATGAAGTAAATGTAATTTTTTTACTATTATCTTTTTTATAATTTTGTTTATTTATGACTGAGCTGGGTCTTCGCTGCTACCCAGGATTATCTTTAGTTTCGGTTAACAGTGGCTGCTCTTTAGTTGTGGTGCATGGGCTTCTCATTGCAGTGGCTTCTCTTATTGTGGAGCATGGGCTCTAGGCTTTGAGCAAGTAGTTGTGGCGCACGGACTTAGTTGGCCTGTGATAATGTGAGGTCATCCCAGACCAGGGATTGAACCCGCCTCTCCTGTATTGGCGAGCAGATTCTTTACCACTGGATCGCTAGGGAAGCCCCATGAATTTTAATAATTTCCCTTCCTCCTTTTTCCAGTTAATCTCTTCCATGCTAAATTTTCCAGCTATTTTTTATAGTAATTTGCCTTTATCAGGTGCTTTCAAAGCATTCACTGAACCCGTTCACCAGTTACAATAATAAGTACAACTGTAACAGTGGATCGGCTAAGGTTGTATTGTTCACAGAGCTTGGCTGGTGAGAACATAAGTTGCGAGTGTGCATGTGCCTTTGTGTGCATGTGTGAGCATCCTTGGCTTGCATGTGTTGTGGGCAGCCAGGAGGCCTGAAGGCCCCATACCTCGTGGTCCTGATATCTGTGATGCTTCACTGAGGAAGCGAGGGTGGTGGTTGACCCAGTGGAGCTGTGGCATGGAGTCTGGGTCAGAGTGCCCTGCTGTCCAGAGTGGATGGGAGCATCAGGTGCCCCACTCAGGTCCCTGTGGCAACCAGCTCCTTGCAGCAGCAGCCTTCCTAGCCTCCCAGCCAAGCAAGCTCCTCCTCTGGAGCTGCCCTGCATGGCTGAGCTGGCCCCACCAGCAGTGAGCCCTGCATGGCTGTGCATCTCGATATGGTCATGGCATCGTCCTGCCCGCTGCACACAGACTCACCGGCCTTTGCTGTCTGACTCTCTCCAGACTTCCTGAGGCTGTGCCTTGGCTCCCTGGACCCAGGGTCAGACAGCAGACAGAGCGATTGAGAGCTCTCTAGAGCACCCTCCTCCACACTTGAGGCCTGTGAACCCCTGAGGGCTGGTGGGGCTCTGAAAAGCAAGGCTGGCCACACATTACATCAGTGCCTCGGAGGGCCACAGTGGTGGGTCCCTGATGGGCCTCCCTCTCTGCTGGGGTGGTCTGGTTTGCCCAGAGCGAGGGCAGGCAGGTGGCTCACTGGCCGACTGCTGGACTGCATCAGTTTTTGGCCTGTGCTGGGAACACTCAGCTCAGGGCACAAGGTCACAGGCCACTCTGGGGGCAGACCCAGAGAGTCCATGGACCTTTTAGGGAAGGTACACAGAAACCTGCAGCCATCTATGCAGGTCTGTGCAGTTCAGGCTTGTCCAGGGCTCATCCTCCTCTTCTGGAATCCGCCTTTTCCCTTTCAGACCTGTGCACCTGTACCCCTCCTCTTTCTCCCTCTTTCCTGTGGAGCTTGGAGACCCCTGCTCACTCCTCCAGCCTGAGGGCTGAAGAGTGGTTTTGGCTCTTGATCTGCATTTTCCCTGATTGTGCTAGAAATCTGCCTGTTAAACAGGCTGCTCAGTGGTGAAGGGGAGGCGGCGGCAGAGATGACAGTGTGACCCAGAGGTTCTCAGCCGGCCAGCCCTGCTCCAGCGGCACCACATTGGAGCTGTTTGGAAATGCAGGCTCCTGGCCCGCCCAGACCTGCTGAGCCCCAAGAGTGAAGTTTGAGAACCACTGGCAGAGGGGATGAGGGCTCTACTCTCCTGGTTTTAATTAGTGTTTCCCAGACCATGTGAAGTTCTCTCTATGCTCAGCTTCAAGCCTCTTTCCAGCCAGACATGTGGCCCTGCAGGCCTCTCCAGGAGAAGCTGGGGTCCTGGTTCAGTGGGTGCAGGGCAGGAGGTACCTACAGTCCTAGCCCCCAGCCTGTCAGGGGATGGGGGAGACCTGCTGGCCTGGGCTCCATGGGGGTGGGGTGATGGGGCCCTTATAGCCCTCAAGTCACAGGTTTTCGGACATCAGAGCCGGTTCAAGGGTGATGGAATCAGAGAAAGCGACAGACAAGTCGCTTCTTTAAGAACAGCCAGAAAGGAAATCTGTGGGACCAGTTGCCTTGATAGTCGCCAGAGTCGAAGTTCGTGGCACTCCAGTCCCAGCAACTCCTGCAAGACACACAGGCAGATTTTCTCTGTGGTCTGTCTCTTCCCTAGACATTCTGGTTTGTCCTGCTGATCCTCACCCCCATCTCTCTCTCCCCACCACTTATTTCTCAGGCCAGTGGCTTTCAGACTATGAGCAAGGACTGTAATGTTCACACCCCACCCCACCGCGGGGAGTTTGACTTAGTTGGCTAGTGGGGCCTGGGAACCTGCATTTTAACACATGCACCTGGACAGGGTGCCTCCATGGTCCATGGTCCACTTTTCTGGCTCCTATATCGAACCCATACTGGCTAATGGGGATTTATTTCACAGTTGGAGTTCTTTCAGGTCTTGTTTATGTAATAAAAGCAAATATCTTTACAATTGGTTTCTAAATCTACAGAAATTTTTGTTTTACTTAAAAGTTGGAAAGCTAGAGGTGAGCAGTCACATTGTTCTGGACCCAGCTCTGAACACCTGCTGTGTGTCAGTCACTGTTTTGACTTTGGAGGCCAGGACGTGGAGAAGGGGATGCTGAAAGGGGCCTTCAGGCTCCTCTTAAAGTTTTGCTGAAGATGTGTGAGTTGTCCATTACGTGTTGTGTGTGTGTGTAAGAACAGGAGGGGTGAAGCTATGTCCATCTAAGGAATAATCCACCCTGGAGCATCTAGTCCCTAATTTGTGAAAACCTCAAATAATATGAAATGTTCTATACATAAAAAAATAACGCTCTGCGTTGCTGTCTTCAGCTTGCTTTACTTATTTGTGTTAAATTCATTGCTGCCTCCCTGAGGTTTGCTGATGCCATGAGAATGTGGAAAGAGAAACCTCCCTGACAAAGACTTTGAAGATTGTTTTCTCATCTGCCTTTTATTTTTATATGCAAACAGGATCCTCTGTAGTTCACCTTATCTTTGTCTTCATCCAGAAATACTTGTGGCCATAAAAATGGGCCAAAACCACCAGCTAAGTGAAAAGGTTAAGTATTTGATTTTTGAAGTGTAGTTATTATTTCTGCTTTTTGTGTAAGGATACCCCCTCTGTCTCTTTCCTCCTTGCACTTTCCAGATCACCAAGCTAGAATCTCTGCTGTCATCATTCAGTTCTCCTGTCACTCTCGCTCACTGGCTGACTGCAGGTCCAGAAATGCAGTCATCACCAAGGGTCTCATGAATTACTCTGTTCTCTGCACACACATGGCCCATGCCCCACTCTGTGCACAGAGTGTTACCTGTGCAATTCTTTTTTGAGGTTACAAATCCTTGGGTGTCTGATGAAGGCATAGGCCCTCTTGCTGAGAAAGTGCTTATGCTCATGGGCACATACATGCGCACACCCCCCCCACCCACAAATACACACAGCACACACACAACACACTCACAACCACACACAATCATCTGGAGAGATTTGCAGATCCTGGTACAGAAAACCTCATCAGGGCCATTTTCTGGTCTCTAATAGCTCCTGCAATACATATTCTCCACATCTTCACCGAGGTTTTCTTTCCAAACTAGATGTAATAATATCCCTCCCCTAATTAAAAAACATGATTGTCTCTGTAGAATAAATTCTGATCTCTTCTGAATTGTCTAGAAGGCCCTCCATCATCTAATTCTACCCCATTTTTTTTGCTCTTGTTGTTTCCCCACTTTCAGGAACTTTCTCCTGCCTGACATGCTGAGTTTGCGTAACTTTTTGCCTGCTCATTCTGTTCCTGTACCTGCAGTGCTCACCAGCGCCCCTTCCTTCTGTGTCTGTCTGTCTATAGCCTCTGCTTGTTCAGAGCTCTGATGAGATGACTGTGGGTCCCCTGTTAGTCTCTGCTCATCTCTGCACCCTGTGCTCCTGCACTGGAGCGTCCATGGGGTTGAACTACATGAAGCTACTGATATCCATTGCTTGCAAAATGTGCCATTTAATTTAGAAAAGTTGAGTTACCTCTTCTTGGTGTCCCATTCTGAGAATCTTCACGGGTGCTTTGGGTGTCACCACCACCATGCTCAAGATATAGGACAGTTCCATCACCTCCCCTGCCCCAGGACATTCCTTCATGCTACCCTCTGTAGGGTTCTGTTTTTTAATGTAATTTTGTGTGGTTCAACCTCATATTTAATCTAAAACTAAGTAGTTGTTTGTTTGTTTCTCCTCATCAGGCTGTAATGAAACCCCATCTCATTTTTTGGTTTCCCAGGTGTTCCTACCACAGAACCTGGTGTGTTTTACGTTCCCAGGGCATGAGTCTTAGCCGAGTCAACACGTGAAGTCATGGTTGACACAACTAATTATAAGGCTTGCTTTAATTATGAGATTGAACTTCACTCACCCTCATTTTCCTGCCTTTTCCTCCTTCAGCTGAATCTCCTCCCAGGTTCCCCGTGCCCTGCCCAGTTTTGGGTTTTGCAATTGAGCTAAGTGGGCAGGTGGGTCAGGTGCACTGGATGTGGGGTCAGCTTCTTGGAGGCGGCGGGTACCTGCTGGATTTCAGGAGACACCTCTGTAGGTAAAGGACTGAGAGTGTGTCCCCTCACTTCAGTCTGTCTGCCTCAATGCTCCTTGAGTTGCTCATGGCCTGCTTCCTTGCCTCACGTGCTCTGAGAACAGCAGCGCCGCCTGGGGCGGCAGGGGGCAGCAGGGGGCAGCGGGCGACCAGTGCTGGGCAACCCTGCTCTCAGGTGCTCCTCCCCCGGCCCAGGTGTGCATCCTCACCCTCCTCCGCTGGTGCAGGCGCGTCCTGTCTCCTTCCACACAGCCCTTGCATGTCATGGGGGTGTGGTGTCTGTGTCTCCTGGGCCTCCCTGTGCTTCTGTTTGCAGGAGAGGGGCTGCTGAGCCTCATGTCTTCCGAGCTGTTGGGGTGGGTGGGGTTGATGTTGGTCGCTCTGCATAGCAGGGCTTCTTGAAAACCAACTCCTAAGTCCATTTGTGTCACTAGCGTTATTAGCAGAGCTGTTAGAGTCTATGTAACTCTTTTCAACTTTAACAACATACTGTAGAATCATCTGCATGCAGGTGGTAAGCATAAGCTCTGTTGCTCGATTTAATTAAAATACTTTGCTTCAGATAAACAGTGTTTGGAATAGAAAAGTAAACAAAATATCGGAAAATATTTTGAAAGTGGAAAGGTTAAGGGAGTGGTGAAGTGTTCACACAGGCAGTGTGTGTGGCTCCCTAGCGATGGGCGGGCACTTTGGCAGAGGTTCAGGCATTGTAGCAATGGACCTGGGTGGCCTGGACATCTATGGTCACTCTTTCCACGGCACTGTTGACAACAGGAGCTTGTATGTGAGGGAGAAAGTGAGTGGGCAGAAAATAAGTCCTGTTATTTATATCGTATTAGGTTTCTATGACATTGTAACCTTTCTCAGTATGAAGGCTCTGCCCCCACAGCCTGCCATTGTTTTGGGAGGAAAGTGGGTATTAGATATTAATCTAGATGTGGGGAGGTGAGTAAAGGTTCAGATTGTTTTTGCAGATAAATAAGGCGTTTTCTCCAGTGGTTTCTAGGAGTACAAACAAGCAAATATCACGTTGCCTTTCATAGTATTTTCCGATTTCAGTGCCCGTATCTTAGACCTTTGTGGAGCATGAACTGGATCCTTCTGGAAATTCTGCTTTGACCAGATCAGCAACGGAGACATGAAGAATTCTCAAAGAGCTGACCATTTCCTACCTTTGCCTGTTGCAGCGTACATTTCCCACCTCTGCCTGCTGCGGCGTACCCCAAGGATGGCTTCCACGCAACACTGAGGCCTCCCAGGGCCCTGACAGCCATGGCTGCCCCGTGGCCTGGGGACCTGGTTCTAGTCTGCAGGCCTCAGTTTGGCACCAGTGCAGAGACGTCGTGTTTGGGGGGAAGGGATGCTTGGCTGCCCTCAGAACCTTGTGTGTGCATGGTGCATGAGCAGAGACCCCATGGGCACAGTGTCCTGGGAGCCACAGCCAGACTTGCCCCAAAGCTGCTGTGATTGTCGAACCAGGAAGGGTGACTTTGCTCTTAGCTCCTAAGCAGCTTGTCCATCTTCACAATCCCTTTCTGTCGTTTATCACATTGCAGTTTCACTTTTAAGTTATCCAGTCTTCTCCTTTAAAAACTTCACTCCTATACAAAGCAGTCACTTGCTTTCATTTGTGAATTAATGAATCTGTTTCCTGAAATCATCAAAACCAGGCCTTTGAGGTTTAATGGGAGCAGGACGGCAGGGGAGGGGAGACCCTGGAGGAGAGGGAGAGCAGCCTGGGGGCACCCAGAGAGGCTCCCCGCAGACGATGCCAGGGTCTCCGAAGGTGGGAGGAAGGAAGCCCCACCCCCCACCCCCCACGGGCCCTCACAGGCCACAGTGGACAGCGCTCTCACAGCTGTGCTCCTCCTCGGGGGCCCTCAGTCCTGCACCTCAGCACCCTCCCATGGTTAAGGTGATGAGGTTCACTCTTTCTTCCTTGTTAAAATTAATTTAGCAAAGTAGCTATTCTGTGCCAACCCTAACTGGGTCCCCTGCTGCTCCGTTCAGGCGTTAACCACCTAGCATTAGCTCAGACCCCACAAGTTACAGGGCTGGGTCCCCAACAGGACTTCTTTCACTTCTGACCACGCAGCTGTTAATGAGAGGCTTCCCATGATCCTCTCAGGCTAGAGAACTAACCAGAACAATGCTCAACACCCAGAACGCTCTGGTTACAGTCTTATTCCTATAAGAGGACACAGATCAGGAGGAGAAGCCAATGAGGAGACACAGAGGGTGCGCTCTAGGGAGAATGTGGGATTTCTGCTCCCCCCTCCCTTCCCCCCCGCCCCGGGAGCCGGGAGCATCCCCCTGTGCTCACATCCAGGAAGCTCCACTGAACCCTGTGGTCCAGGGATTTTACTGGGGATTCACTGAGTCACGGGCATGTGATTGAAGTCAGCCTTCACCCCTGTCTCCCCTCATGGAGTCCCTCTATGGAGGTCAGGCAGTAGAAAGCCCCCTAGCCCCCTCCTCACAGAATAGGTCCTCCTGGTCCTCCCAGGGCCCGGCCCTCGGTGGGAAGCCAACTGGGGAGTTACCTTGTTAGGTAACAGAGATGCTCCTGTCACTCAGGAAAGCTTAGGCTGTAGGTGCTCCGCCAGAGACCTGGGACAGGGACTGAGCCCAGATGGGTCTTTGGTATACCACTGCAGCACAGCACAGTCATGTGGTCAATGCGACACGTTCTTCTCAGAGATTGAGTTCCTCCAGCTTTCAGAAGCACTCAGAGACTCCTCTGCAGCACTTGCTCACCTCGTCATTGCTAGGTAACAGACTTTCTCTGAAGTTTCTTGGTGTGACCACGTGAAGCATTCCCCATTGACTTTCTGTTGCTGAAGATGGGGGCGAGGGGAATCTCGCTCCCTGGACGCCCTCCCTCTCCTTCCCCCCATCTCAGAATTCAGAGCTGAGGTAGTGTGACTATATAAATATTATTCTCTGCTGAGCCAAAGAGTATATTATGACCATTTTCTCCTTTCTTGTGCAAATTTTCATTTTCCTTGGACTTAAAACTTGCCTCATCTATTTGCTTATTTTCTAAGCAGCTATTATTATGTCTTCTTAAACTGTCAACTTGTGGAGCCCTTCTTCATGTTATTCTCCATTTGGTGACCAGCCACACACCTGCTGGTTTTTCCTGCAGACCCTCCTGTGGCCCGTCCTCTGGCTCCAGGCACACGTGTGTCCCTCAGCCGTCGCATGGCTGTTTTCCTTGGGCATTAGTTCATTGTCATCCCGGGGCCCCACGCCCCCACCCCCACAACAACGAGGATGACCACATAACAGAAGAATAAAGTCCAGGTTTCTCAGTGATAGGAAGAGGGTGGCTCTTGGGTTGGCTGTCAGTAGTGGCCACTGTGGTGTCAAAGGATTCGGTACATGGAATGTCCAGGGCATCTTTGCATGGCCCATGTGCCGGACAGGTGGCTGGGGTAGGATTCCAGGGCAGAGACCATGTTCTCCTCTTTCTGCAGCTGCCATTTAATTGCCTTCCAGTTTCCCTACAGGACGTTTTCATCCTCAGCCCTTTGTGTGCTCCTGTTTCTCCCTCCCTCTGTGGACATTTTTAGGAAATCCTCTTTATCCCTGGTGTTCCAATGTGCTGTGAAGTAGATCTTTTCTTATTCGTTGTGATGGGCACTTGCAACTTCCAAGTAGAAGCTTGAAACCAGAAATATCTTCTAGACTTTGGGGAGTTGTTAAGTGGCATTTTCTTCCTCTCTAGTTGGGACCATGGGACTGTTTTTTAATTTCCATCTCTTTTTACCTCTATTTATCCTCCCGTTTACCTCCTTTAACTCCCCCTTTTAATCCTGCTTTATGAGATAATTTCACAACTTTATCTTCCAAATTTCCATTGATTTTTCCCCCCTTCTCTCATATTGTTAGTTTTCGAGAGCATGTTTGTTCCCCATTCTGTTTTTAAAGAGCAGAGTGACAGAGGAGTGGGAGATGCAGGGGATGAACACTCTAGGAAGCTTCTTTGTATGAGCGAGGGGGTCAGAGGTTGTTCATGTTCCGTGAATTTCAGTATCTCTGAAAAAGTGGGCAGGTTGCTTAGTAAAAGAAAAGGAATTTGAAGGAGGTTTGTTTTTCCTCAGATTAATGTTCTTAGGTTTCTCAGACCCTTACATTTATTATTACTTTTAAATGACATTAACTACATTCCTGACTACGAAAGTAATACATGTTTATTGTAGAAATTTGGGAAATAAGAACTCACAAAGAAAAACATAAAGATTGTGTGAATCCCACCACTCAGAGATAACCATGATTAATATTTGAGTGTTTTCTGTGCTGTCTCTAATAGTATATGAATATATGAATATGTATGCCTTCTTAAAAACAAATAGAATCCTACTATAGGTTGCTTTTATATTTGTTTTCCAGTTAACAATGCATCACATATTTTGAATATTTTTAGCTCTAAATATTTTTTCAAGATCATATTTTTCTTTTGAACTTTCAAAAAGTGAATAGACTTTATTTTTTAGAGCTGTGTTGGGTTCACAGCGACACTGAGCAGGAAGTGCAGTTCCGTGTGCCCCATCCTCACGCATGTTCATCCCCCATTCTCAGCGTCCCCTTGGGGCACTACATTTCTTAAAACTGGTGAGCTGACATCAACCTCTCTCTCATCCCAGTGCAAAGTTTACCACATCATAGTCTTTCCCGTTGTAATCCTAGGATGAACATTCTTCTTTTCCAGTCTTTGCACACATTTCTAATTATTTTCTGAATATATATTTCTCAGATTGGAATTCCTAGTCCAAGAGATATGGTTTTTTAGAATTGTGTAAGTTCCGTGACATCGTGTCTCCCAAAGGTTGTGCCACTGACAGGCTCTGCCAGCAGGGAGTGAGACTGACCACCTCCCATGTTCTTGGTAACATCATCAGTTATTGTATTTGTTTTCCAGGGCTGCCGTAACAAATAAGCACAGATTTGGTGGCTTAAAACAACAGAAACTGAGACTTTCCTGATGGTCCAGTGTCTAAGATTCTGAGCTCCCAGTGCAGTGGTCCTATGTTCGATCCCTGGTCAGGGAACTAGATCCCACATGCCCCAGCTGAAGATCCCACATGCTACAACTAAGACCTGGTGCAGCCAGATAAATAAATAACTAATTAAAAGAAAAACAGACACACAACAACCCAGAAACGTACTCTTTCCATTTGGGGCCTGGAAGTCAGAGTCAGGTGTCAGCAGGCCGCGCTCCCTCCCAGAGCTCTGGGAAGGAGTCTCCCGACTTCCTCAGCGTCCATGGCTCTGTCATCCGGGGTGTCCACTGACTGATGGCTGCGTCATTGCAGTCTTGCCTCCATCTCGTACAGCCTCTCCCAGGCTTGTGTCTCTGCGTGCATCTCCTTTTCCTGGAAGGACCCCAGCCACTAGGTCTAGGGCCCACCTAGTCCAGTATGATCTCATCCTAACCCATCATCACACATGCCAAGACCCTATTTCCAAACAAGTTCCCTCCCTGAGGCTCCTGGTGAATGAGACTTTGGGAAACCATCTAAACCACCACAGTTACCTTTAAATTTCTTTTCTAATCGAAACAGAGGGGAAAGCATCCTGGTTTTGTTTTAGTTTGTGTTTATGTAATGCAGTTTGCTTTACTAGTGATGTTGAAATCTTTTGATGTGGTGGTTTGCATGTATTTCTTGTTTGTAGCCCTTACCTGGGTTTCAGTTCAATTTCTTGTTGTTCAGTTTGCTCAGTCTTGTCTCTTTGCGACCCCATGGACTGCAGCATGCCAGGCTTCTCTGTCCTTCACTATCTCCTGGGGTTTGCTCAAACTCATGTCCGTTGAGTCGGGTATGCCATCCAACCATCTCATCCTCTGTCGTCCCCTTCTGCCCTCAGTCTTTCCCAGCATCAGGGTCTTTTCCAGTGAGTCAGCTCTTAGTTTTCAATTCAGTGGTTCATCTTAACTCATCAAACAATCTGGAATTTATTTTTATTTATGAAAAGAGGCAGAGAGGGACCTTTGCCTTCTTAGATCTCGTGTCTTCCTTATGAATACATCCTGTATCCCATCACGTCTTACCTCCTCCTCTACCCGCTTCGAAGCCAGAGCCATCCTTTGTTTCTCAGGGATCCTTGCAGGGGGCCCTTGCAGCGCTTTCTCTGGCTCCACCCAGTTTGATCTCAACCAGCAGCCAGAACAGCCCTTTTCAAATGTAAATCAGACCCTGCAGCTCTCCGGCTCAAAGCCCTTCAGTGGCTCAGCTCACATCTGAACAAAAGCCTGAGACCTGCTTGTGGCCCTGGGCCTGCGCCTTTCCCACTTCCTCTCCTGCCGCTCTTCCCCCCGCCCCCTCCCTCCAGTTTATCCAGACAGGCTTTCAGGCAACTCTGCTGAAATCAGCCTGCTTATTTTAGGCTCAGAGAGATCAAAACTTGATAACACCTGGGGTCGCCCCCCAGCTCATCCTTCACCAGCTCTGCAGTTTGAGTGTGGTGTTCTGTCTTCAAGTTGCCTACTACAAATACATATTTTTATTTGGAGTTTTTAAATTCCCATAGAGGAATTTCCCATTGCTATGATCTGCTTCGTGCTAGTGCTGTCGCTCAGTTTTGTCTGACTCTTCACAACCCCATGGACTATAGCCCCCTAGTCTCCTTTGTCCATGGGATTCTCCAGGCAAGAATATCGGAGTGGGCTGCCATGCTCTTGTTCAGATGATCTGCTTAGATTGATGCTTTTCATAAAAGCTCTCCTCTGGTGTCTGAAAAAGAAAGAACAAATGTCTTGAAGACTGCAGAAGAAAGTTTTCCGATTTTTTAGTATTTTGAAACTTGGTAAGATTAAATATACAAGAGTGAACACTTAATAATTTCTCAGTGATTAAGACCTTAATCTTTATCTACTCTTTTACCAGATGTCAAGGAGATACTTCTAAGTAGCTATTAATATTACACAATAGGTACATTTGATCACCACGGAAGGAAACTAAGCATTTTTTTGGTATGCGTGTTCTATACCTTTGTAAAAAGTTCATCTTGAGCCTCATACACAGCATGGGGAGGACAGTACATAAGTTGAAAAGTTTTGCTTCATTCAGACTCACCCTTACCCAAATCAGAGGCCACCAGGAGACGTGTGAAAGGTAGAAGGGACTGGACAGGTGTGTCTGTGAGAAGCCTGGATGTGTTCACTGAGGCTTGGCTTGCCTGTGAATCACTCAGGTCAAAACTGGGCCTGTGAAATGCAACAGATACCTTTCTTAGATAGGGTTGGCAGTGTGTTGTTTTTTCCCTTGGATGTGAATGAAGGGCATGTCACTGATGTTAACTTGTTAAACTGTTGGTTTTCACATCCTCTGGTTCTTATCAGTTTCCTTTGGATCAAACTAATTCCTCTAGGGCAGGGCAAGTGGAACTTTAGTATAATTTATTGAGTGGAGGAGTTCTGTCTTAACAGAACTGCTTTATGGCTAAAAAGAAGCAGTAATGAAGAACAGTTCCCTTGGTCCTGAGCATTTTTCAAAGGTGTTTGTATATGGGACTAGGCATCTGACCTACATGAGTATTGTGAATGTATAGAAAGTTTCTTTTTCTTTATTTTTAATTTATTTTTTATTAAGAACATTTTTTAATTGAAGTAACGTTGATTTTTAATATTCTAGAAAGGTTCTCTTTAAAATCTAGCCTGACCCGGGACTTCCCTGGTATTTCAATGATTAATAATTCACCTGCCAATGTAGGGGCCAGGAAGACTCCACATGCCATGGGGCAGCTAAGCCTGTGAAATGCAACTACGCCTGTGAAATGCAACTACTGAGCCCATGCTCTAGAGCCCGTGCTCTTTTCACAAAAGAAGCTACCACACCGAGAAGCCTGAGCACTGCAAAGAAAACGCTTGCATGCAGCAACGAAGACCCAGCTCAGCCAAAACTAAATAGATAAGTTAATTTTTTAAAAAGTTTAGTATTGATAGAGTTGCATTATAAATTTTTATTAGATAAATAAAATTGAATTAAACCTGACTCTTGATTGTTTCCATGTAATTAACTGAGTCTGTTTTATCCTTACTTTACTAATGATTTCTTCTACCATTTGGACTGTTAGAACAAAATACAAACTAATGACATTGAAGTATGAATTCACATTTTCTCACTCAGTTGCACCTATAACTTTCAAATGACCAGCAAGGGAAAAAAATAAAATGTTGCATTTCTTTCAGTGAAAAGGTTTTTTAAATTGCATTTTTTAATGGCCTGTTTGTTTCCCATTTTCTGATTTTCTTACAAAATAAAATTTCAAAGATCTCCATGATTTAATTAAATAATCCATTGTGACAGTTAAAAATTTTTATTTACCATTTGGATTTTTTTTCCTATTTATCTTCTAACTCTTGAAAGTGGAGTTGTTTTTGGAATTGATGATGTGAACTCGGGGGTTCCATCAGAAACTCATGGCTTATTTTTCCATATTATTTAAGATGTTTATAGTTTTTTTATTTCATGTTATTAAGAAAAATCAAATTAAATATAGAATTATAGGCTGATACTTAATATGTGAACAGTATAAGAGGATCTGACTGGGACTTTCCTGGTGGTCAGGCGGTAAGACTGCATGTTTCCACTGCAGGGTTTGAACCCTTGCTCCCCGGTTGAGGAAGTAAGATCGTATATGCCTCATGGCCAAAAAACAAAAAAGGAAAAGAAAATTTCTTGAACTGAATTAAAATGAAAGTACAACATATCAACTTAAAAAAAAAAAGATCTGACTGTAATGTCAAGAGGACGTGGTGTGATTATGAAAGCAAGAATGGTCAAACCAAATGGCAGCCTCCTGCCGCTCAGGGGTTGTTCAGAGTGACCTGTGTCCATGTTGTGATCTCCAGGATGGGTGATTGACCCCACCATGCTGTGGAGTGTAGAGGGGAGCTGCCTGCTTTAGGGTTCTCAGTGGTGGACGCTCGGTGCCCTGTCCCTCCTCTCTCCAGCCATTTCCTGGGTGTGCCAGCTCTCATCCCTCTCCTCTGCTCTGCTGACACCTCCTCTTAGAGGCCGTCTGAGACACCCCCACCTGCCCATCCTGTCTTCTTGTCTTACTTGCACTACTGTGGACCCTTGCGCTGCCGAGGAAGGCTTCTTTCTCTCTCTAGATCCTGAACTTCTGGAAGGGGTTTCACACCTTCCTCGTTTGTATCTCTGGACCAGGCCCAAAGCAGACATTCAGCAGGGCTTGTTGAATGTCTTGGCCCCAAATGTAACCTGAGGGCCCTCTGTTCCCGGCATCGGGCTGTGTGCTTACCTGTGTTCACTGCTCATCTGATCCCAGGGTCAGGAATGATGTCACAGGTGCAGGCTGGGTGGCTCATCAGCAGAGCCCGAGTTCTGTCTGCCTCTGCTAGTAGGATGGGGATAGAAGGATGGGTGGTGACTAACGGGTGGGGATGGAAGGATAAGGACTTGCACGGTTCAGGTATTGTCAACCTCTAGCAGAGCAAAGAGGAGAAGGCGATGGCACCCCACTCCACTACTCTTGCCTGGAAAATCCCATGGACTGAGGAGCCTGGTAGGCTGCAGTCCATGGGGTCGCTAGGAGTTGGACACGACTGAGCGACTTCACTTTCACTTTTCACTTTAATGCATTGGAGAAGGAAATGGCAATCCACTCCAGTGTTCTTGCCTGGAGAATCCCAGGGACGGAGGAGCCTGGTGGGCTGCCGTCTATGGGATCACACAGAGTTGGACACAACTGAAGCGATGCAGCAGCAGCAGCAACAGCAGCAGAGCAAAGAGCTATTTTATTTCAGCAGAGATGAGTTTATTCGAAACAGCAGTGGAATCACCTTTCTCGGCAAGCACCCTGGTGGCCCTGAGACAAGTGCAGGGAGCAGAGGAGGAGAGTGTTCTCTGTGGAGGAAAGGAGGAGGCTGGGAGGGGCTGTTTGGAACAGAGGTCACTGCAGGGAAACCGGAATGCAGCGTGAGGGGCTTCCCTGGGGCCACAGGCAGGGACCTTGCGGGCTAGGCCAGCGCCCTCCTTCCCGGCTTCCCGACTACAGTTCTGAGTCAGGTTTCCTTCACACATATTCACAGCCCCGATGGTACATCCTTGACTCTATTGCTGTGAAATGATTTGGCCAAAAACCTGACGGATTTTGCAAAATAACCTCTTAAGAGACTGAGTGGAGCACCTGCCTGAGTCAGCACCTCTTCCCCCTTCAGGACGAGGTAGTTATGGATGTAGTCACCAGTTTTGCCAGGTCACCTATGTTGATTCATACCCTGGAATACAGGCATTTAAAATGGGTTATATTAGTGTAGTAGTAGTTTAACAACAGTCCCTTTATTCTTCCTCTGCCCATTAAACATAATCACAACATTAATGTGGATCAAAGTGAACATGTTTCTGTATGTTTTATGATGAGTGTACTGTGCAGATTCACTGTTGTTCTAGGTTATGCGTCAGCAAACCTCTGTAACGAACAGACAGCAAATACTTCAGGCTTTGTGAACCAAGCATGGTGTCTGTAGTATATTCCTTTTTTAAATTAACCCTTTAAAATAATAAAACACCATTCTGAGCTCTGTTTGGTTCTCAGCTTGTAGTTTGCTGACCCCTGTTCTAGATTAAATGAGTTCTGTAATTCAGCTATCATCTCTTAAAGGATATGAAAAAAAGAAAAATGGATGATAGAAACTAACAAATAATAATCATTCAAAGTTTTAAAAATTAGGATTATTTAACGTAGAGTAGGTTAGAGATGATTATAGTTTTTAATATGGAAACTTTATTGAGATATTCACATAACATACAGTTCACCTGTTTAAAGTATACATTTCAGTGGTTTTTAACATTTTGACAGAGTTATCCAGCTCCCACTACAGTCTAATTTTAAAACTTTTTCATCACCTTCCTCAGTAGTCACTACCCATTAACCTCCCTGTTTGCCTCTGCCAGCCCCCCAAATACTGCTCAGTTGTGTCCTCTTGTGACACCATGGACTGTAGCCTGCTAGGCTCCTCTGTCCATGGGATTTCCCAAGGAAGAGTACTGGAGTGGGTTGCCATTTCCTCCTCCAGGGCATCCTCCCAATTTAGGAATCCAGTCCACATCTCTTGTCTCCTGGATTGGCAGATGGATTCTTTACCACCACCTGGGAAGCCTAAAAACAACCTTCAGAGAAGGTGAGACGTTACTTGATGTGCTGTGCTTAATTGCTCATGTCTGACTCTACCCTGCAGAACATTAATCTATTTTCTGTCTCTGTAGGTTTATTGGTTTCCAGCATTTCATATTAATGGAGTAGTATTTTCTCTGTATGCAGGTCAGGAAGCAACAGTTAGAACTGGACATGGAACAACAGACTGGTTCCAAATAGGAAAAGGAGTACATCAAGGCTGTATATTGTCACCCTGCTTATTTAACTTCTATGCAGAGTACATCATGAGAAACGCTGGGCTGGAGGAAGCACAAGCTGGAATCAGGATTGCCAGGAGAAATATCAATAACTTCAGATATGCAGATGACACCACCCTTATGGCAGAAAGTGAAGAAGAACTAAAGAGCCTCTTGATGAAAGTAAAACAGGAGAGTGAAAAAGTTGGCTTAAAGCTCAACATTCAGAAAACGAACATCGTGGCATCCAGTCCCATCACTTCATGGGAAATAGATGGGGAAACAGTGGCTGACTTTATTTTTCTTGTTTCCAGAATCACTACAGATGGTGATTGCAGCCATGAAACTAAAAGACGCTTACTCCTTGGAAGGAAAGTTATGACCAACCTAGACAGCATATTAAAAAGCAGAGACATTACTTTGCCAACAAAGGTCCATCTAGTCAAGGCTGTGGTTTTTCCTGTCGTCATGTATGGATGTGAGAGTTGGACTATAAAGAAAGCTGAGTGCCAAAGAATTGATGCTTTTGAACTGTGGTGTTGGAGAAGACTCTTGAGAGTCCCTTGGACTGCAAGGAGATCCAAGCAGTCCATCCTAAAGGAGATCAGTCCTGGGTGTTCATTGGAAGGACTGATGTTGAAGCTGAAACCCCAATACTTTGGCCACCTGATGCAAAGAGCTCTCTCATTTGAAAAGACCCTGATGCTGGGAAAGATTGAGGGCAGAAAGAGAAGGGGATGATGGAGGATGAGATGGTTGGATGGCATCACCGACTCAATGGACTTGGCTTTGGGTAGACTCCAGGAATTGGTGATGGACAACCAACTAAGTTGGTTGCAAATGGCTTCTTTCTCTCTTTTTTTTATGGCTAATACTCCATAGTATATATGTACCACATCTTCTTTATCCGTTCACCTGTTGATAGACTCTGAGGTTGCTTCCATGTCTTGGCTATTGTAAATAATGCTGCTGTAAACATTGGGGTATGTGTGTCTTTTAAAATTAGAATTTAGTCTTTTCTGGATATATGCCCAGGAGTGGGATTGCTGGATCACATGGTAATTCTATTTTTAGTTTTCTGAGGAGCCTTCATACTCTTCTCCATAGCGGTTGTACCAACTTACACTGCCACCAGTAGTGTGGGAGTTTCCCTTTTCTCCATACCCTCTCCAACATTTATTATTTGTAGATTTTTTGATGCTAGACATTTTGAACAGTGTGAGGTGATACCACATTATAGTTTTGATTTGCATTTCACTAATGATTAGCGAAGTTAAGCATGTTTTATTTGCCTGTCAGCCATCTGTATGTCTTCTTTGGAGAAACATCTACTTAGGTCTTCTGCTCATTTTTTTTCATTGGGCTGTTTGTTCTTTTGATATTGAACATTGATATATTTTGGAAATTAAGCCCTTGTTGGTCACATAATTTACAAATATTTTTTTCCAGTTTGTAGGTTCTCTTTTAATTTTGTTTATGGTTTCCTTTGCTGTACAGAAGCTTATAAGTTCAATTAGGTCCCATTTGTTTACTTTTTTATTCTTTCCATTAATCTAGGAGACAGATCCAAAAATAATATTGCTGCGGTTTATGTCAAAGAGTGTTCTGCCTATGTTTTTCTCTAGGAATTTTATAGTATCTCATAAGATGTGTCTCATCTTACATTTGGGACTTTAATCTATTTTGAGTTTATTTTTGTGTATAGTGTTAGAGACTGTTCTAATTCCATTCTTTTACATGTAGCTGTCCAGTTTTCCCAGCACCACTTATTGAAGAGACTGTCTTTTCTCCACTGTATATTCTTGCCTCCTTTTTTGTAGTTTAATTGACCAGTTTAATTCTTTTAATTGTCGTTTAAAAGAATGCTAGATGCATAGGTTTATTTCTAGGCTTTCTGTCCTGTTGCATTGATCTATGTGTCTGCTTTTGTGCCAGTACCATACTGTTTTGATGACTGTAGCTTTGCAGTATAGATCAAGTTAGGGAGCTTGATTCCTGCAGCTCTGTTTTTCTTCCTCAAGATTGTTTTGGCTGTTTGGGGTCCTTGTGTTTCCATACAAAGAAAAAGAAATGTTTTGTTCTAGTTCTGTGAAAAATGCCATTGGTGATGTTAATAGATTGCTTTCAGTAGCACAAAAATCTAACTGATGGCATTCAGAAGTAAGCAAATAGTGGAGAGGCTGTACTTCTATTCCTTTATGATGGCCTGTGAAAGTGTTTTTGGACTCTTGTTGACCATGATGGCTACTCCATTTTCTACTAAGGGGTTCCTGCCAGCAGTAGTAGATATAATGGTCATCTGAGTTGAATTCACCCATTCAAGTCCATTTTAGTTTGCTGATTCCTAGAATGTCGATGTTCACTCTTGCCATCTCCTGTCTGATCACTTCCAATTTGCCTTGATTCATGGACCTGACAAGGCAGAGGAACCAGAGATCAAATTGCCAGCATCCGCTGGATCATGGAAAAAGCAAGAGAGTTCCAGAAAAAACATCTATTTCTGCTTTATTGACCATGCCAAAGCTTTTAACTGTGTAGATCACAATAAACTGTGGAAAATTCTGAAAGAGATGGGAATACCAGAGCACCTGACCTGCCTCTTGAGAAATCTATATGCAGGTCAGGAAGCAACAGTTAGAACTGGACATGGAACAACAGACTGGTTCCAACTAGGAAAAGGAGTATGTCAAGGCTGTAAATTGTCACCCTGCTTATTTAACTTCTATGCAGAGTACATCATGAGAAATGCTGGGCTGGAAGAAGCACAAGCTGGAATCAGGATTGTGAGAAATATCAATAACCTCAGATATGCAGATGACACCACCCTTATGGCAGAAAGTGAAGAGGAGCTAAAAAGCCTCTTCTCTTGATGAAAGTGAAAGAGGAGAGTGAAAAAGTTGGCTTAAAGCTCAACATTCAGAAAATGAAGATCATGGCATCTGGTCCCATCACTTCATGGCAAATAGATGGGAAAACAGTGGAAACAGTGTCAGACTTTATTTTTTGGGCTCCAAAATCACTGCAGATGGTGACTACAGCCATGAAATTAAAAGACGCTTACTCCTTGGAAGAAAAGTTATGACCAACCTAGATAGCATATTCAAAAAGACATTACTTTGCCGACTAAGGTCCGTCTAGTCAAGGCTATGGTTTTTCCACTCACTCATGTATGAATGTGAGAGTTGGACTGTGAAGAAAGCTGAGTGCCAAAGAATTGATGCTTTTGAACTGTGGTGTTGGAGAAGACTCTTGAGAGTCCCTTGGACTGCAAGGAGATCCAACCAGTCCACTCTGAAGGAGATCAACCCTGGGATATCTTTGGAAGGAATGATGCTGAAGCTGAAACCCCAGTACTTTGGCCACCTCATGCGAATAGTTGACTCATTGGAAAAGACTCTGATGCTGGGAGGGGTTGGGGGCAGTAGGAGAAGGGGACGACAGAGGATGAGATGGCTGGATGGCATCACTGACTCGATGGATGTGAGTCTGAGTGAACTCTGGGAGTTGGTGATGGACAGGGAGGCCTGGCATGCTGCGATTCATGGGGTTGCAAAGAGTCGGACACAACTGAGCCACTGAACTGGAACTGTGGAAGTGTTAGTTGCTCAGTCGTATCTGACTCTTTTGCGACCCCATGGACTATAGCCCTCCAAGCTCCTCTCTTCATGGGATTTCCCAGGCAAGAATACTGGAGTGGGTTGCTAATTCCTTCTCCAGGGGATCTTTTCCACACAGGGATCGAACCTGGGTCTCCATATTGCAGGCAGATTCTTTACTGTCTTTGTCACCAAGGAAGTCCCTTATGATGGCCTGTTCTCCTTATTTCTCATTTTGTCTCAGCTCGCTTGTCACAGTAATTTTATTTTAAATGATATGAGAAAGGTTTCATTTCCTTGGCAGTAGAATGCTGTCGTGTTGTTGGTTTTTACATGGAGTGGGGAACTCAGGGTGGGCAGCGGATCAAGGCCACTGTGTAACCCACTGTGGAGCTTTTGTTCTCCTAAATAGGGAATACAGGTGTGTCTAGGGACTTTGCTGGTGGTCCAGTGGTTAAGAACCACCTTCCAATGCAGGGTGTGCAGGCTCGATCCCTGGTTGGGGAACCAAGATCCCACATTCTGTGGGGCAACTAAGCTTGCATGCAACAACTAGAGAGCCCACGTGCCACAAAGAGCCAATGCAGCCAAATAAATATTTAGGCAAAAAAGAAATGTATGTGAAGAGAAGTCATGGGAGAGGCCAAAAGAGATAATGAAATTGGCAGGAACTTTTGAGGACAAGGATATATTTAAGGGAAGAAATTAAAATTTTTTGCTACATGGTATATGGAAAAAGTGTTAATTTTCCTGACCTTTTCCCCATGAAATCTTTGGTAAAATGACTATGACTAGATAATGCCTTGTGGCGCCAGGTCTCCCTGGAGGATGAGATGAGTTACTCTGTATCACCTCAGAGCAGGAGGGCCTGGCCTGGCTCCTTTCCCAGAAAGCCTCCGTGGCTGCAGCTGCAGGAGGGCCTGGGGAGAGAGGAGACAGTGAGAGTCCCCATGTCCAGAGGGACTGCTGTCCTCACAGGGGACTGTTGCAGTCACTTGTGTTTATAGATGACATCCAGTTTATGGAGGTTATACTTTTAAAAGCTAGTTTTCCTTTTCAGTTTAAAAATCTTATTTCATTAATGAACTCATTATTTTGCATAACATTAGACTAGTTGTCAATTAATTTTTTAGGGCTTCCCTTGTAGCTCAGTCAGTCAAGAATCTGCCTGCAGTGCAGGAGACCGGTGTTCGATCCCTGGGTCAGGAAGATCCCCTGGAGAAGGAAGTAGCAACCCACTTCAGTATCTTTGCCTGGAGAATCCCATGCACAGGGGAGCCTGGTGAGCTGCAGTCCATGGGGTCGCAAAGAGTCGGGCATGACTGAAGGACTAACACTTTCACCTTTCAATTAATTTTAGTTAAATGGTCTTTCCTTCCAGTATTTTATACTACATTTGTGGGTTTAGTATATTTTATTTTTAAGCCTTTAAAATGTGTGAGAGGCAAATTTACAATCCCAATAGAAAAATAAGTCTCAAACTAATATAATATGATAAACTATTAGTTCAGTAATCAGGTTATCTCAAACATAACAGTGTTATTTGTAAACCTAATACATTTCTGGTACATCTTTCAGCTTACAGATGACAAGACCATTAGACAGTTCTTCTAAAATGTTAAACATTTAAAAGTCATTTATTTATTTTGACTGTGCTGGATCTTTGTTGCTGTGCAGGCTTTCTCTAGTTGGAAAGAGAGGAGGCTAATGTCAAGTTGGAGTGTGCAGGCTTCTCATTGCAGTAGCTTCTCTTGTTGCAGAGTACCAGCCTTAGGCATGTGGGCTTCAGTAATTGCAACACATGGGCTCCGTCATTGTGACACACAGGCTTACTTGCCCCACGGTATGTGGAATTTTCCCAGACCATGGATTGAACCCGTGTCCCTTAAATTGACAGGTGGATTCTTACTCACTGTGGTGGTGTTCACTTGCCAAGTCATACCTGACACTTTGTGACCCCGTGGACTGTAGCATTCCTGGCTTCCCTGTCCTTCACTATCTCCTGGAGATTGCTCAAATTCATGTCCATTGAGTTGGTGGTACTATCTAACCATCTCATCCTCTGCTGCCCTTTTCTCCTTTTGCCCTCACTCTTTCCCAGCATCAGGGTCTTTTCCAGTGAGGTGGCTCTTCACATCACGTGGTCAAAGTATTAGAGCTTTAGCTTCAGCATCAGTCCTTCCAACGAATATTAGGGTTGATTTCCTTTAGGATTGACTGGTTTGATGTCCTTGCTGTTCCAGGGACTCTCAAGAGCCTTCTCCAGCATCACAGTTTGAAAGCATCATTTCTTCAACACTCAGCCTTCTGTATGGTCCAACTCTCACATCTGCATATGACTGCTGGAAAAGCCATAGCTTTGGTTATGTGCTGCTTTGTCAGCAGACTGATGTCTCTGCTTTTTAATATGCTGTCTAGTTTGTTACAGTTTTCCCAGTAGGTTCATCAGTACCACTTTTCTAGATTCCATATATAGGCATCAATATACATTGTTTGCTTTTCTCTTTCTTAGTTCATTCTGTGTAACAAGTTCTAGGTTCATTCACCTCAGTTCAGCTGACTCAGATTTGTTCCCTTTTATGACTGAGTAATATTCCATTGTATGTACCACGTATTCTTTATCCATTCATCTGTTGATGGACATCTAGCTTGCATCCATGTTCTAACTATTGTAAATACTTCTGCAGTGAACATTGGAGTACATGTGTCTTTTCTGATAATGATTTTCTCAGAGTATGTGCCCAGTAGTGGGATTGCTGGGTCATATGGTAGTTTTATTCCTAGTTTTTTAAGGAATTTCCATAGTGTTCTCCATAATGTCTATATCAATTTACATTCCTACCAACAGCGCAAATGGGTCCCCTTTCTCCATATCCTCTCCAGCATTTATTGTTGCTGCTGCTGCTGCTGCTAAGTCACTTCAGTCGTGTCCAACTCTGTGCGACCCCATAGACGGCAGCCCACCAGGCTCCTCTGTCCCTGGGATTCTCCAGGCAAGAACACTGGAGTGGGTTGCCATTTCCTTCTCCAGTGCATGCACACATGCTAAGTCACTTCAGTCGTGTCCAATTCTGTGTGACCCTATGGACAGGAGCCCACCAGGTTCCTCCATCCACAGGATTCTCTAGGCAAGAATACTGAAGTGGATTGCCATTTCCTTCTCCATTATTGTTTCTAGATTTTCTCAATTTAAAGAAAATGGGCAGAAGACCTGAACAGACATTTTTCCAAAGAAGACATACAGATGGCCAATAAACAGATGAAAAGGTACTCAGCCTCGCTCATTATTAGAGAAATGCAAGTCAAAACTACAATGAGGAATCAACTCACACCAGTCGGAATGGCCGTTGTCGCCAAATCCCTCATCTCATTTCTTTCTTGGGACTGATTACCTAGTCCGGGGAGTGGATTTGCTCCTTCTTGGTCCCAAGGAGCAGGAGTGCTTGGCTTTCGTGAGCACGTTTTTTGGCCATTGTTCAGCTCCAGCATTTGGTGAGATCCAGCCTGTTCTGCTCCCTCCCTGGCTTCCCCGTTCTCCTACTTCCTTGTTGGGCTTTTAGCCCCATGTTTAGTCCTTTCAGTAGCATCCTATTGCATTTGATATTCTTCTAGTGCTTCTGATGGGGTGTCACTCTAATGACAGGAGTGAAAATGCACACAGGTAGTGTTGGAATGCTGGGCACACTGGACTAGAATGGTTTGTTATGGAATGTATTGGGTTGGCCAAAAGGTTCCATGTTTTTCCATGAGGTGCTCTAGTAATGCTTTTGTCTTTAACTTCATTTGAAATAGTTTTTTAGGTTGTCTTCTGTGAGCTGTCATATTAGCATGCATTTTAAAAAAAATATCAAAATTGGTGAGTTTTTGTATAACCATTTTAATAGTGAAAATAGAAAAAAGCAACATTTTCAACATATTATGCTTAATTATTTCAAGAGAGGTATAGGAGTTCCCTGGTGGTCCAGTGGTTAAGAGTCTGCCTACCAATGCAAGGGACATGGGTTTGATCCCTGGTCCGGGAAGATCCCACATGCCTTGGAACAGCTAAGCCTGTGTGCCACAACTACTGAGCCTGTACTCTGGAGCCCATGAGGTGCAACTATTGAAGCATAAGTGCACTATTTCCCATATTCTGCAACAGGAGAAGCCTCTGCACTGAGAAGCCTGTACACTGCAATGAACAGCCCTGATTGCTGCAAGTAGAGAAAGCCTGTGTGCAGAAGCAAAGACCCAGCTCAGTCAAAAATTAAGTAATTTTAAAAAAAGGTAAAAACACACACAAAACAAATGTGCAGTGTATGGAGAAAGTGTCCAAAGTGGTTTGTGAAGTTTCATGCTGGAGACTGCTCGTGGATGATACTCCATGATCAGGTAGACCAATTGAAGTTGATAGAGATCAAATTGAGACATTAATTGAGAACAATCAACATTATACCACAGGGGAGATAGCTGACATACTCAAAATAGTCGCACCAGCTTGGTTATGTTCATCACTTTGATGTTTGGTTTCATATAAGTTAAGCAGGAAAAACCCTTCTTTACCATATTTCTGCATGCGATTCTCTACTTAAACTTAATGAAACTGTTCCATTTTAAAAAACAAATTGTCACATGCAATAGAAAGTAGATACTGTACAATAATATGGAATGAAAGAGATTGTGGGGCAAGCGAAATGAACCACCACCAGCCACAACAAGGCCAGTCTTCATCCAAAGAAGGTGATGTGTATATGGTGGGATTGGGAGGGAGTTTTCTTATGAGCTCCTAGAAAACCAAATAATTAATTCCAACAAGTACTGCTCCCACTTAAACCAACTGGAAGCAGCACTCGACAAAAAGCATCCAGAATTAGTCAACAGAGAATGCGTTATCTTCCATCAGGATAAGACAAGATTGTGTGTTCCTTTGATAACCAGGCAAAAACTGTTACAGCTTGACTGGGAAGTTCTGATTCATTTGCTGTATTTGACAGATGTTGTACCTTTGATGCCCACTGATTTCGGTCTTTACAGAATTCTCCTAATGGAAAAAGTTTCAATTCCCTGGAAGACTGTAAATCACCTGGAACAGTTCTTTGCTTAAAAAGATAAAAAGTTTAGGGAATGTGGAATTATGAAGTTGCTTGAAAAATGGCTGAAGATAGTGGAAAAAACTGGAAAATTCTTAGAGATGAGAATACCAGACCATCTTACCTGTCTCCTGAGAAACCTGTATGCAGGTGAAGAAGCAGTAGTTGGAACCAGATATGAAACAACTGACTGGTTCAAAATTAGGAAAGGAATACATCAGGTCTTTATATTGTTACCATGCTTATTTAAATTGTATGCAGAGTATATCATACAAAATGCCAAGCTGGATCAATCACAAGCTGGAGTCAAGATGCTGGAAGAAATATCAACAACCTAAGATTTGCAGATGATACCACTCTAATGACAGAAAGGGAAGAGGAATTAAAGAGCCTCTTGATGAGGGTGAAAGAGGAGAGTGAAAAAGCTGGCTTGAAACTCAACATTCAAAAAGCTAAGATCATGGCATCTGCATCCATCACTTTATGGTAAACAGAAGGGGAAAAAGTGGAAGTAGTGACTTTTTATTTTCTTGGACTCCCAAATCATTGCAGACCGTGACTGCAGCCATGAAATTAAAAGATGCTTGCTCCTTGGAAGGAAAGATATGACAAACCTAGATAGTGTATTAAAAAGCAGAGATATTACTTTGCTGACAAAGGTCCATAGAGTCAAAGCTATGGTTTTTCCAATAGTCATGTATGGATGTGAGAGTTGGACCATATAGAAAACTGAGCTTTTGAATTGTGGTGCTGGAGAAGACTCTTGAGAGTCCCTTGGACTCCAAGGAGATCCCACCAGTCTACCTTCATTCTAATCCTAGTTGTTTATCATGGACCATGGTGCTTTTGCGTGTGTCACTTAGCTGATGTGTTACGGTGAGCGCACGTACACT
The DNA here is from genome assembly GCF_014754425.2 of Oryx dammah. Classification (NCBI taxonomy): domain Eukaryota; kingdom Metazoa; phylum Chordata; class Mammalia; order Artiodactyla; family Bovidae; genus Oryx; species Oryx dammah. The sequence continues at coordinate 40,545,785 of NW_024070200.1, forward strand.
GAGAGTCAGCTGGTCTGCCATCTTGGACCTAGCTGGTTCTAGTCCGTTTATGTCATGTCCTTGGGCTATGTCTTTTAGAGAAGCAGGCCCCAGCCATTCTGGCACCAGGGACCAGTTTTGTGTAAGACAGTTTTTCCAAAGCACAGTGGAGTTCATGCTCCTAGGAGAACCTAATGCTGTCACCACTGGTCTGAGAGGAGGCGGAGGCTCAGGCACTAACTTGAATGTGGTGGGGGGCAGCTGTACATTCAGATGAAGCTTTGCTCCCTCTCCCGAGGCTCACCTACTGCTGTGAGGCCTAGGGTGGGGTCGGGGTTGAGAACCCATTTTAAAGGTTTTGCCTGGCCCCCTTCCTGTCTCATTCTCTACTCAGAGATTTTTTCCAGGCTGAGTAGGAACGTTGACCCTGCCTGTCAGGAAGTAAAAATCTGAATGTCTGATCTAGGGGCCTTAGGGGCAGGATGGCTCCTTGTTTTAATCCGTATGGGCTGGAATCCCCACATAGCTGTTATCTGGATGTGGAACCTCAGTAGCCTTCCTATGGATCTCCTTGAAGCCCTTTCTGTAACAGCATCACAGCACAATAACTGTCTGTAAATGACAAAAAGACTTAAAAGTCACGATTAAATATTTGACTACAGTGTAATTGATAAAGAACCCTGATTACTAATGTGGCAGCATTTTAAGATAACAATTAGAACTCTAGTATTATACCAGGACATATCTCAATTTTAGAAACCTCATATAATTTTTGGAAAGTCCATATTAATAATATTCATCCGTACAGTATTTTTTTCTGAACTTTTTATTTTGCATTGAAGTATAGCTGATTAATAATGTTATGATAGTTTCAGTTGGACAGCAAAGAGACTCAGCTATATGTGTATATGTATCCATTCTCCCTCAAACTCCCCTCCCATCCAGGCTGCCACATAACACTGAGCAGAGTTCCTTGTGCTGTACAGAAGGTGTTTGTTGATTGTCCATTTTAAATATTAACTATGTAGACATGTCCATCCCAAACTCCCTAACTGTTTCCTCCCCCATTCTTCTCCCGAGCAACCATAAGTTCATTCTCTTAAGTCTGTGAGTCTCTGTTTCCTACAATGTATTTTTAAGTAGGTTTTTCACTCCTGTGATAATGCTCTCCATGTAAGTTAACATACCAAATATAATGCTACTTAAATATTTCTCTGAGATGCCTCAAGGGCCCTTGGAAGCATCCCAAAGTTAGTTGAAAGTCAAATAAGTTTGAATAAAATTTGATATTTGGAAAGTTTGTCAAAAATTTTGAAACACTTGATCAAAGACCATGGTCACTTTGAGACAATATTTATTTCTTAACCAAAGTTACAGGACATCTCAAAAGTAAATTCAGATCATGTAAAGGCAAAGAAAGTCCACACAATCTGTTATCAAAAATGGCATTCCAAGAAAACTTTGTTCTCTTACCAGAAAGAAAATCAAACCCAAGTCTTACTTTAGCTTATTCCCAACAGAATCTATTTACCAAACTGAATTCAATCCAGTCTTAGAAAATCCTGATCCAGCAAACTCTTTTCAGTATTTTTTCACAGGCAGGGTCTTGTCCCCCGCTGCCCACCCCCACCTCTCATTGAGTTCACTTTGTCCAAAAGCTGCAGCCCCATGATGTCCACACTGGGCAGTGCATGAGCTGGTGAGCTGAGTTCTCACTGCCCTTGCTGGCCAGCCGTCCTGCTGCCCTGGCCAGCAGGGCCTCCATGTGTGAAGTCTTTCTTGATCACCTGAATCAGGAGGAGAGCGAGCTGCCTAGAAGCCCTAGGTCCCTGTAGTCAGCCTGTTCCTGTTGTGTTTATTGCAGGCTATGTGAATTGTGCCTCTCTGTGTAAATGTCTCCTCTCTGCTCAGTTGTAAACTCCTTGAGGGCACTGCTGTGACAGTGATGCCTGTAACATCTGGGTTTTCAGTAAAGTTTGTGGAACAAGAAAAGCCTGGATGTCCCTGTGAGGCAGTGAAGAGAAGGTACATGTCTGCTCTCCTGTCTACGTTTGGCGTTTAGTGAGTGTTCCAGTAGGGCTTCCCAGGTGGCTAGCGGCAGCAGCCAGTAGGGCTTCCCAGTGACTAGCGGCAGCAGCCAGTAGGGCTTCCCAG
>NW_024070200.1:40547927-40605821 GCF_014754425.2 Oryx dammah
GTAGGGCTTCCCAGTGACTAGCGGCAGCAGCCAGTAGGGCTTCCCAGGTGACTTCGTGGTAAAGAGCCCGCCTGCCAATGCAGGAGATTCAGGAGATGCGGATTCAACTCCTGGTTTGGAAAGATCCTCTGGAGTAGGAAATGGTAACCCACTCTAGTCGTCTTGCCTGGAGAATTCCATGGACAGAGAATCAGTCCATGGGGTCACAAAGAGCTGGACACAACTGAGCACACAGGCGTATGCATGACATGAGTGTTCTCGTTCAGAGTTGGTGTGGTGGTGTGATTATTGGATTACATTCTGTTCAACTCACCACTCTAACTTTGGACAGCCTGGATTGGAGTTTCTGTGTTTGAAAAGGTCCTCAAAATTCAGTGTAGAGAAGAGTGAAATAGGTGCTTATTAAAATTGTGGGCTCTGTCCTCTGAGACTTGTCAGGCTCCAGAGCTGAGCCATGTAAGTACATCCACTTCCCCACCCCATGAACCAGCCCCATGGTCCAGGCCGCATGTGAGGAGAACCACTGAGCAAGGTGACCTCTGTGGTGTCTCCAGCTCTGTTTTTAAAGGATACTTAGATAGGATGGACAGCTCTGTGAAGTTACTTTCTATCATCGGATGTTTAATTTCCTTTCCTTTTGTGAGTTGGGTGCAGTCACAAGCACAGATAATGAGCATGTGCCTCATTTAGTAGAAAAGGCATGTTTTCAGATCCTCTGCAAGGAGGGAGCAGTCAGTAGGGTGACTGTTGCAGCAAGGAAACCCCATGTAACTTTCGGCCTAAAGGCTTTTCCCCGAGAACTTTACCTTTCAAGAGTTTCCATATTTATCATCTGTTCACTTTATTAACACATTACAGCAAGTCCCCTACCTATGAACCTTCAAGTTGTGAACTTTGAAAGATGCGAATGTGCATTCCATCCATGTCAGATGTGAGTGAAACTGCAGCTTGCCCTCTGTCACATGTTGTAGATGACCCTTCAGCTCCACCCTCTCCTACCTCCTGTCCCTCCTCCAGTCAGTAACTCTTCTTGCCTGTTCACTCAATGCCAGCCCCTGTGTGCCAGCTGTTGTACTGTACTCCTGTACTTTTCAAGGTACTGTACTGTAGGATTAAAAATTTTATTTTTTTGTGTTTGTTTATTATATATTATTTGTGTGGAAAGTATTATAAACTATTACAGTACTGTGCTATATGGCTGATTATGTTAGTTGGGTACCTAGGCTAACTTTGTTGGACTTAGGACGATTGTGCTTTCAGAATGAAACTCATTCATGTATAGGGGACTTTACAAATATAGCCATGGACCATGGTTTTAATAATTTCACCCCCAAACATAGGCAGTCAAGCTCCATGTATAATTTGTCTTGTCCTTCATTTCATTGAGCTGTAAATATTTGATGAATAGAATACATGCACAAATTCTGAAAGATTTATATAGTCACCGTTCTTTAAAATGCAATTCTTTTTATCACTAGGTTTTTTCCTCTGGAAAAGAAAGGAAGAAAAAGCCTCATACTTAAGAGGCAGAAATGAAACCCTTTCTCAAAGTACCTCTTTTTCTTCTGTGTTACGTGGTCATTGTATTAAATGGCACTGATAGAATAAATGATGTCAGGACTAAAAGGGAAAACCCCACCATTTTACCACTGAAAAGGTGTGTGTGGGGGCTGTAACGAGATGGGTTGCTGCCAGGAATGTGTGAGATTGTTGTGTCATCTTACGCCTCAGTCATGAATCACAAGTTGTCCTGGACTGCAGAGAAAATAGAGGTTGTTTAGAAATATGAACAGTTCAGAGTGACAGAGAACACAGAGGGGCGGTCTGCATTCCCCGCATTCTCAGGCATTGTGCACAAGCCGCCCCAAGCCCCGCCCTGAGAGTTGCCCTTGCAGGCTGTCTAGGGCCTCAGGAAGTGGACCCAGCATTCTCTTAAGTCCTCAGACAAGCCCACCGCTTCAAAGAGATTTTTTTTTTTTTTTTTTTAGATTCCAAGTTGAATTTCTTTGACATTAGTTGGAGGAAGCAGGTAGACTACCAGTGAGCTGTAGACTGTATTCCACACGCTGGGGTCTCTGCATCTTAGCATTGGAAGCAGATTTACCAGACTGTCTTTTCCAGCGGGAGCAGAAGTCCTGGAACTCAAGGAGAGGCATGTCTTTTCATTAATTACATCGGTTCTTTCAGAACCATTTTGAAAGAGCTTGAGTGCCTTAGTCATGTGAGCACTCCTCCCACTGAAGCCCTAGGAGTGGCAGCATCAGAAAGCTGAAAGAAGCCCCGACAGCAATCAGGAGGCATTCCACAGTGATGACGTCACCACCGGACAAGGAGGTTGGTCAGCTCTTGGGTCTGTTTGCTTTTCCTAGTGACTCAAAATCCCTCCACCAGATTGATCCAACAGGTTTCTTTGTGGTTGGTGTTTTAACCTTTACTGGTCACATGAATTGTACCCGTGATTGTGAATGTGGGGAGGGTGGTTAGGTGGGGTGGGGGGTGGGGCGGGGGCGGAACTTGGTGGACGGTTGCTCTTCAGCTTTAATCCACCACCTAAATCTCTTTGGGATTTTGTATTTAAGCCCAGTTACAACTTTAACTGTGGTACCCCTCCCATCCTCTGTGCCTGATAACCACGTGCCTCCTGGTCACTGTGTGGCCCCTTTCCTGCAGCCTGTTGAATGAGTTGTTACCTAATGATTTAAGATGATTGTCACAAAGTCATCTTGGAAAGGTTCTCCAGGTTTGACGAGGAAGTCTTTTCTTGCTAATGCTGGGGATGGGGGCCTGAGAGTCATGTCATGTTCAAGGTCTGTGCTGTGGTGTATCTGCGAGTCCGCTGACACCTCTTCCCCCCCCCCCCGCCAAACCACAACACAGACAAACAGGCAGAGCACGTGGTGGGACTTGCCCCGATGCAAGGGTGCACTTCCTTGGTCTCTGGGGCAGCTTCAGGCCGGCTTGGGCTGAGGCAAGGGTGTCAGACTTTATTGTCCAGAAACACTTTTTAAATCTCACTGATTTAGCTGGGAATTACTACTAAATACCCAAAGCTTCCTGAATAGGGGCGAAAGGTATGCAAGTTGTAGGTCAAATCTGCATCTGCTCTCACAACAGGAGATGAACTCTGGCTGGATAAAGCCTTTGTAGATGAGATGCTGTGTCTGTCAGTTTGTATCACCGCAGGTAAGCAGAGAAGGAAACCAAGCAGAGAGTCAGTTGCTTGTCCTTGCCTCAGCAGTGATGCTGGAAGGATGTGAGCGCAGGAAATGAAGCTCTAAAGCTTCACCTCGTCACCCACTGCATTGGACTACCTGGCTGCAGAGGATGCAAAAGACCATGCACAAGGTCATTGAGGTTTTTATTATTGCAACTACCATTATTGCTTTGTAATTAGCGACACAAACCCTGAATGTACATACACACAGAGAAATGGTTGAATCAGCTGTTGCAGTTAATTGCACCAAGAAAGAAAGAGTTGAGAATGTGGTGGAGACGAAAGTAATAAATGTAGTAAAAGCTTGTGTAATTTTGAAATTGACTTTGTATTAATGAGACGTGATTGTTTTTTTAATACTCAACGTGTTTCAGCGAAGCTCTGTAGTAACAGCTTGTGTAATTTTGAAATTAACTCTATATTAATGAGAAACAATTGTTTTCTTAAAACAATACTTAGCATGTTTCAGAGTAGCTAACAAGATAAAGGTGTTTGTGATACAGGGGCTGACTTTGTCACTTGGTCCAGATCACATGTGGACATCGGGGTCCTGTCCCTGAAATACCAGTAGGAAGAGGACTGGGGTTGATGCTGATGACCAGATGGCTTTGCCCAGAGACACATTTCCTAGAACACCAAGATTTAGTTTTAAACCACTGAAAATTGATTGGCCTAATTAAATCATTAATGTAGCATTAGAAATCTGTGGGTGTGCACTCAGTCACTCTGTCATGTCCAACTCTTTGTGACCCTGTTGACTGTAGCCCACCAGGCTCCTCTGTCTGTGAGGTTCTCCAGGCAAGAATACTGGAGAGTGGGTTGCCATTTCCTTCCCCAGGGGATCTTCCTGACCAGAGATCAAGCCCGAGTCTCCAGTGCCTCCTGCATTGGCAGGCAGATCCTTTACCACTGAGACACCTGGGAAGCCCATGAGAAGTACACACCTAAGGAAAATATTCAAGAGAGGAAAGAAAGGTGGTGGAGAATCTGGCCCCAGTGTGTTGGCCCTAGGGGAGGTAGTGAGTCCTGGAGACACCTTGTGGAGGTGGCGGGGGCGGGGCCAGTGTGCAGCATGAGAGCAGGAGGGGACACAGGTCAGCCTCAAGGCTTATCTTCCACCTTTCTGAGATGCTGCTCGCCCGCTAACATGGTATTTGTTGTTCTCTTTATCCTGCTGTAACCCTTGTGTAGGAATGTGTGGGGGAGAGGGTGCTGGGGAGGCCAGGGCAGTAGTCAATGTGCAGGTCACTTGCTCTGGTGCATGCACGAACCCCTGGCCAGCCCTCCTCCCACACCAATTTCCCTGCTGGCCCAGGCAGAGTAGGAATGTTGTGCAAACAAATGCGGAAACAGAGACATACAAAAGGGAGACTGTTTTTCATTTCAGCCACTGATGTGCGTGATCAGAAATCACTCATGCTGTGGACTCTGTAATTGTGGGGACCTTTCAGAAGATGCCTGCAGAGACTTCCTCTGAGTGCTCATCTCCGCTCTAAGGACAGGTGGTGGTTGTAGACAACTGTGACCTGTTGTCTGAGATGAGAGTGTATCAGAACCATAAGAGCAAAGTACTCATCTGAGCCTCCATCTCAACTCCTTCCAGGAATTTGTGGCTCTGGGCAAGTCCTGGCTGCCCGTGGAGATCAAGTCAGTTTACATTGCTCTCAATAAATCACAATTAACTGGCTGTTAAGAAACCATACTTTTAGGTAAAACAGGCAAATTTTAATTTAAAAAGTGAAAGGATTTGTTTTTTAAAGAAATGATCTTCCAGCTTTATGTCCTGGAGTCAAATGTGAAGTCACATCCTCTAAAATCTTCTACTCCTGTTATTGCTTTACATGAAACAGTAAAAACAGTGAACCTCGATGAAGGGAAGGTCCTGACCTAGTTAAGATCAGGGTTGAGTGTGCCACATTGAAGCAGAAGGAGAATGGATGTACTGTACAGAAAAGCAGCAGGAAGGGATGAGTGAGGTAACCTGAATGAACTGAAACTCCTGCTTTGTGAGTGCACTGGCTCCTTGGGCCTCTCATGTGTTTCTGTCCTCATAAATGTGTGGGCTCTGCCCCTAGCAGAGTCCTGACCCCTCAGAGCAGGTATGAGGGGTTCTCACGTTTGTATCCACAGGTATGCTGGGTGTCAGGATTGTGCTGAGTTCTCTGGAGGCCCAGTTCCCCTGGGTCACACACTTACTGGGCCGGAGTGGAAGGTCGGCTTTAGGTCCACAGTGGTTGCCGGACTTAGATGTGGCACTCCTTGCCCCTTGTGAGGGTCTGCGAGTGCCTGACGGGTGGGCACTTTGGGGGGCATCCACTTTAAGGAAGAGTTTCTTATGTAACAGATCCCTTCATCTGGACAAGGTTTTGTGCTGCAGCCCCAGTGAGGAATAGACAGCAGTGAGTGCTACTTAGCACCAAGAGAGGGAATGGAAATCCAGCTCCCTTTAATGTCGTTCTCATGGGTGTATTTGCTTTTTGTGATCATGAAATGGTCCTGTTTTATACATATGCATGTCAGAATCAAGTAGGTAGTACTTTTATATGATGTTTGTGTGTGTGTGTGTGTGTATGTAATACATACATCGTTAGAAGCAGCAATTATATTAATAGCTGTAATACTGGTGAAAAGTGTTAGCCGCTCATTTGTGTCCAGCATTTTGTGACCCCATGGACTGTAGCCCTCCGTCTGTGCATCGGGTTCTCCAGGCAAGAATACTGGCGTGGGTTGCCATTTCTGATATAGCAGCTCATTAAGCAGTCATGTTTAAAAGCCATTCCTCATTTAATAAGGAGCTAAATTGGACTTTTTGCCTCAAAAGCTCAATGATCAGGTGTGCCAACAAGTAAGAATGATTAATTCTACATTTGTTGAAAAGGATGATTTTACTAGTGTTTACTGGTTTTAGAAAATTTCATTAACTTGGATTTTGAGAGACTGGCCATTCCTGGCCCATTGTAATGCCATTCTGTCAGCTCAGAAAGAGCATAGACAACAATTTGCTGAGGTTTCTCCTCTTTCATAATTGGGTACATTCCTGCCATGCCCCAGCATTGTCCCTGGCTGCTGCAGGCTGTGTCAGGGCTGCCGACAATTGTGCCCTGTGACTGGGGCGTGCTGGTGGGGTCACCCTCCTCCCGCTACTGCTCTTCGAGCAGCTTCCAGTGAGCTGAGGGCCTGATTGGTTCCGACAGCACGGAGTGGGGACTTCGCTGGGCCCTGCAATCCCATCAGTGACACAAGGCCCACCATCACCCTGCAGGCCCTTCTCACCCATCGCTCTCCTTCTCAGAGAGGAGCCAGGACGCAGACCCCATGTGGCCTCAGAACAGGCCCTTCTTGTTTTATTCATGTGGCTGCACCCCCTCTCTGTCACTGCTGTGATGGTGGCGACACTGAGATGGGGACCCGAGGAGAGCGTGGCCTGTCATCCCTGCCTGTGCATTAAGCTTCGTGACCAGGACACCCCCATGGGTGGCGCATTTTGGGGGAGAGGAGGAGGTGGGCCGGGGAAAGCTGCCCTCCTTTCTGTCCCTTGTTTTGTTCTGATGTGGACTTTGAGCCTCAGGGGTAGGAGCTTGTCCAGTGCTGTGCTGTGTGCAACACTGATATATTTCTGTTCTCAGCAAGACATTCTCTGATGATCAGCAGTTGCATTTACAGTACAGGCTTTCTAGATTTATCTGGAGCAGCATACCTTTGTGGTCCATTCCCTAGGAAGTGGCCAGGGTCTTGCTAGGCAGGTGGAGTCACCTTTACACCCTGCTGAGAGAAAGGGAGACCCGAGCATGATATCTGCTCCATGAGAACATGGAGGCGTGACACTGAAGAAGCATGCTAAGCATGGCAAATGTTGTTGCTCACTGAGTCATGTCCGACTCTTTGCGATCCCATAGACTGCAGCATGCCAGGCTTCCCTGTCTTTCACTGTCTCCCAGAGTTTGCTCACATTCGTATCCATTGTGACACCTAACCAACCATCTCATCCTCTGTTGTCGTCCCCTTTTCCTCCTTCCCTCAGTCTTTCCTAACATCAGTTGGATCTTCATGTCCAGTGGCCAAAACAGTGGAGCTTCACCTTCAGCATCAGTCCTTCCAATGAATATTCAGGGTTGCTTTCCTTTAGGATTGACTGGCTTGATCTCCTTGCTGTCCATGGGCCTAGCAAACATTGCCTTCATCATAAGTGAACAGTTTTCTATATTCTCTCTATGTCTCTAATTTGATTTATTAGATTCTTTGTCTCTAACTTGATTCATTAGATTCTTTACCAGCTGAGCTACAGGGGAAGCCCAATTTGATTCATGAGAGGGGCCAACTCCCCACGCAGAGTGGTTTGCTTTCACACAGCATGGGTGGTGGCCACTGGGCCTGGGAGCAGGATCTACCTGTTTGATCCTCCCCTAGGTGTTTCTAGCTTTAAATTAGGTTTTAACATCAAATGATGTGTCCTTTGAATCTGGGAACCACTAATATCTGCAATTAATGTTTTAAGCCTGAAAGACCAAGAAAATGTCACACACGTGTTTAGTATCATTGGCAAAAACACAGTGGGTTGGTCTGTTTGTAAAAGAAATTCCTTTGCCAAATAGACATGAAAAGAAAAGCTCAGAGCTGCTGGAAGTTCCTGGGCTGGGGCCTTGCCCCTCCCCGCCAGGGCCCCCAGTGTGTGTGCCTGTGGCTTCATGGCCACCTGCTCTTGCACAGCTTTCTTCCAGGCCCCACACATCCTGTGAGGCCCCTTTCAGTTTGAGTAGCAGGAATGACTTGGCTCAGGAACTAAGGGGCTCAATTGCTTGTGGAGGGTGAGATACCCCTAGAACCTGACCCAAAGTACCTACTTTCTCCAGGGTCTGAAGCATGTTTTGGTTACTCTATCCTTGAATTGTGCTTTGTTTGTTTTTTCTGTTCTAGTCCGTGCTTTCATCTTTGTTTTCCATTTTAAATCTGAATGTGAGTTTACGGTCCTTCATAATCATCTCTCTTTGAAACATAGTAAGGTGTGAGTTTAAAAAAAAGAGGTAGAACTCTTGAGAAAGTACAGAAAAAAAGATTTCATCACATAATTGGACACTGCAAGCACACTTATGCTCACAGTATAAATTCTTCTCTAACCCTAGAACAGTCCAGAATTTGTAAGAGAAGTAACCAGGAGGGCTGAGGTGTTTCTGCTGGAAAGTTAAGTGTTTTCCTGCGCCCTTCAGCTGCGGCCTCCTGGGTCCCCTGTGGTCACCGTCACGGTCCTCTAAGCCCCTAGCCTTCCTCTCCGCATTGGTGCTGCTGTGTGTTCAGACCTGTGCTCCTTCAAAAGACCTCAGAAATAGAGAAGCATTCCTGAGGTCTTCCATTCAAAGAAGCAGTGTAAGAGCACAGTCGTTGTTTATTAACCTGTTTGGTTCACGTTTCTCACGTCTTAGAGCATGAAGTCTACTTCTGGGCCTTTCCCACTGTGGGTACTGCCGTTGTGTGACTGTTGTTGGATAGGAACCCACCCTAGACCTTGCTGACTCGTCTCCTGTTCTCCTTGGTTCTCCCCAGGGTCTGCCCTGGGCCGGCGGTCAGCTGGAGTGGGGCAGGCTCCTATGGACCTGGGCTGGGTGTCCACTATGCCTCTTGAGTGCCCGCTGGGCATCGCCCTCCAGGCTGTGCCTCCTCTTGAGTGTCATGCTTCCTCCCAGGGCAGGTGCCCCAGAGATGGAAGCTGCCAGCCGTCTTCAGAATTCAGCCTCAGAGGTCATAGGGCTCCACGTCACTGCATTCAGGGGGTGAGAGTATCCCTGTGGGAAGAACGTGGGGGTCGTGTGGGTGTCACCCTTGGAGATTGGCCACCACAGCCAGAAAACCAGCGGCAGACACTTCCCTATTTCACAGTGCTCCTTACGGTCATTAGAATCTGCTCATTTCACTGTTACTCTCCCAAGACTGAAAGTTCCATCTCTCTCTGACTGTACTTCCTGCATTGAGTTCTTTTTCAGAACTGTCAGGGAAACAGCCCCCGAGCTGGTTAACCTGAGCCTGGAGTCGCAGCTGCATGCTTCAGTTACTAGCTCTGAGTGAGGGCAGTGTCCTCTTTGTAGGAGCCGCTTTCCTTTCCTTTGTCAACTGAAGACACTGAGCAGGATTCAGTGGGACCTGCTGGGCACGGTGCCTCCCTGCCGCTGGAGCTACTAGCCCTCGGGTGGCTGGAGAAGGCCCTGCTGTGGGGAGGGGACCTGCCCTGCTGCCCCAAGGTCCCCTGTGACCTAGAGCAGGTGGTCACACACGCAAGGCCCTGATTTCCTCCCTTTGTTGTGTTAATTTCCCCATCCTTCCTTGTCCTTTTCCTTGCCCTCAGTGTAAAGTGATCAGTTCTGATCAGCAGGCAGGTGTGGACACCTGCTCTGAGAGAACAGGCTTTTGCTCAGAAGGAGGGTCCCCTTCCTCATGTCCTGGGGGGACAGTCCTGGCTGGGAGTTGATAAGGGCATGTTATGTAAAATCTGGAGGGCAAGCCTTTCCCTTGTAGGTCAGCATTCCGCCGCCAGCTAGGAGGGCTAATCAGCAGCAGCATTTTCTGTGCTCATTCCAGAGAGTTTCCCGGGGGCTCGATAAATCTAGCAGCCTGTTTACAGGAACATGGTTATTTAACAAACTCGTCTCCAGAGCTTGAGTCTGTTTTCACCCCCGTCTCGCCCAGCCTGCCCCTTGTGTGAGACTGTTACTGTCTACTCCTGCTGCTCTGTATGTTATTGTAACATGGTTTTGCACCCTTAATATAGAAGTTGCTTTACATACCAGTCATGTTAAATTCGTTAGAGAACTGTTGTAAAGTTCTTTTTAGCCTTTCCCGTGTTTCAGTCCTGTCTCTCATGTGCCCACTGGTATTTCTAGCTAGCTAATTTAATTTCCCTTATTGACACGGTCATTCACCCGTTTGTTTATTCAACAAATGTTACTTTGTATGCCTGGTGTGGGCTGTGTAACATTAGATCGGAAAGATGGGGCGCTGGAGCCTGGCGAGCTGTCTGCACAGGGTGTCCGGGACTGTCAGGGAGGTGTCTGCGGTCATGGGGCTGAACCTGAGCACAGGATGTTGCCAGGGGACAGTACTACCGCTGCTGCACCCTTGGCCTTAGAGCAGCTCTCGGAGGGGGGAGTGTGTGTGTAGGGCAGATTCTTTGTGGCCCAGGCGTGCTGAGATAGATGTCCTCTACATTTGGGTAAACATCGCCACAGTCCCCAGAAACGCTGCATTTAATGTATACTCCCCTCCATGGTGTCTCTCTGCTTCATTCCAGGCCCTCTCCACTGTTTTGCAGTGTGAAGGGTAAAATGAACTGTGTCTCATTATTGGTTTTCTCTCTTTAAATATGTGTGAAGTCAAGCATCTTCTGATTTTTGTTTTGTTTTTGAGATGTGTATTTCTCTTCCCATGAATTTTCTGATGCCTTCCCCATTATTCTGTTGCTTTATTTATTTCTGTCCATATGAGCACTTTCTAAAATAAGGAAGTGACCCTTTGTGTCTTGTCACTGATGTCTTCCCTGTTGGGTTCTGAGGTTATGTCCCGCCCAAAAAGAGACCATTCTTCCGGCCTTGAGATGATGCACATCCTCACTGTTCTCCCAGGCTTCCTCTTACGGCTTCATGTTTGCTTCCTTAGAACCTTTGATTTGTCTAAGATTAATTGTGGTGTAAAGCACGAGGGAGTCTGGCTTTATTTTTTCCAGATAGCTTCCTGGTTACATTTAAACACATTGATTGAGTGATCTTTTATTTATTTATTTGACTGCATGGGGTCTTAGTTGTGGCATGTGGGTGGTAGTTCCCTGACCAGGGGTCAACCCAAGCCCCTGCATTAGGAGTGAGAGTCTTAGCCACTGTACTATCACGGAAGTCCTAAGTGATCTCTTTTCTTGAAATCCTATATTTATAATGATACACTCTTATCATGGGCTTCCTCGGTGGCTCAGCAGTAAAGAATCTGCCTGTAGTGCAGGAGCCACGGGTTTGACCTCTGGGTCAGGCAGATCCCCTAGAGAAGGACGAGACAACCCACACCAGTTTTATTGCCTGGAAAATCCCATGGACAGAGGAGTCTGATGGGCTACAGTCCATGAGGTTGCCAAGAGTTGGACACAACTGAATCAACTTAAGTGCATGCATGCACCTTTATCGTAAATTAAATTCTCTTACGTATTTTAATCCTTTTTGTGATCTAGTCATCTGTTTTGTTTATTTTTCAACCCCAAACTGTATTGATATTGAAGCTTCGTAATATGTCTTATTATCTGCTAGAGCTAGTTCCTACTCATTACTTTTTTTCCCAAAATTTTGTTTTCCCATTGTGAAAACTTTTCTTTTTGCAAAGTTTGTTAGCAGTAGCAAAATCTTTCTCTTAGGTCCTCAGAACCAGTCTATAAAGGAAATTTGAAAAAATTGAATTTAGGCTGTTTACCTTATTAGGGGATTCATTTTTTCAACAAATATTGGGGAAGCTACTGTCTGTTGATGCCAGCCTCAGTTGGCTGTTTCATTTTCTCGATTTGCTTCCTCTCTTTCCTTCTCTTCCTCAGTGTTTATAGTGTGATGCTCTCTGCGAACACTGAACTTGGTGGGAGACACAGAGGAGCACCAGCCTTCGTTTCACTGATGGCGCCCCTGGAGCTGGGCCTCGACCTCTGGACTGGGCACATGCGGGGCCTGGTCTCAGAGCTTGTATAGACTCTAGAACACCAGGAAAGGCAAAGAAGGGAGTGAAGCCTCCCCTCAACCATTCCTACATCTGTCCTAAGCCTCCGTACAGCCCCCAGGCTGGGCTAGCAGCCTTATGTCTGACCAGTGGTTCTTAGAACTGACCGCTGATGCTGAATGCCTAGAAAATCACAAAGAAGCAGCTAGGAGCTGGCACTCAAAAATTCTACTAATTCTACTTGGAAATGTTTTGAAAACACATACTTTACACACTGAGACAGTCTCAAGGGAGTACACACCCTCTCCTTCTTCTGTGGGAGGAGTGGAGGGCCGCGTTCTGAGCCCACCGTGGGAGGGAAGAAAGTGCTGTTCTCCTGCCCAAGTGCGTGGGCTGAGCAGGTGTGGAGGCAGGCAGGCCCTTTCTCCAGGGACCTTTCTCCTTGGACCTCCAACAGGTGCCTTTACAGTTTTGCCCTTGTCCCCTCTTGTGATGGTCGTCATGTAGGTCATTCATTTTTTCAGTTGGTTTCTTGTTCATTGTTGCCCTTGCCTTTTACACTTGAAGACCAGCTTATAATATGGGCCAGACAGCCAGTGCGACTGATCTGGGCATTGCTCAGCTTAGATGGCAGAGGTTTCTTGTGTCCAGGACAGCTTTGGTGCCCATCAGGAATCACTCGTTCCACTTCATACGGTTGATGTGGTACATGATTGATTTTGTGTGCGAGTGTGTTCAGTTGCTTCAGGCATGTCTGACTCTTTGCGACCCCATGGTCTGTAGCCTGCCAGACTCCTCTCCTCTGTCCATGGGATTCTCCAGGCAAGAATACTGGAGTGGGTTTCCATTTCCTCCGCCAGAGGATCTGCCTGACCCAGGGATCAGACCCACATCTCCTAAGTCTCCTGCATTGCAGGTGGATTCTTTACAGATGAGCCAGGGGAAGCCCCACAGAATTGATCTTAAGTGTTCTAAATAAATGTCTTGAGTCTAGTTTGGTTAGTCTTTTGGGAAAGTCTCAGGGAGCACAGACACACAGGCCACTCTGGGTCCCCACACAGACAGGACAGGACCCTAGTGACCCGTCCTCCTCCTCCTCCCTCCTTCCCCCTTTTCTGTTCCTTCCTTGCGAGGCTAGGGACTCCTGATGCTGGCTCCCTGAGGTCCCATGCCCCCAGCCCACCACCTCCCAGGCCGGCTCAGCTGAGGGCGGCCACTGGGCCGCTCCTCCTGACGGATCACTTCCAACCAGAGGCATCTGTGTTTACTGAGCGTGCCTTTCCCCTTCATCAGTTTATTGGCGTAAAGGACATGCTATAGTCTTCAGTGGATCCAAAGCACTGGAATGCTTTCCAAACATTCCAGACTATTTTCTGATCT
Source organism: Oryx dammah (assembly GCF_014754425.2). Taxonomy (NCBI): domain Eukaryota; kingdom Metazoa; phylum Chordata; class Mammalia; order Artiodactyla; family Bovidae; genus Oryx; species Oryx dammah. The sequence continues at coordinate 40,561,192 of NW_024070200.1, forward strand.
GACATTTGACTTCTGTGAAAACAGCCTGTTTGTTTTTGTCCCGCAGAAAACATACGCTAAGGGCAGCTTTTGTAATATAGTAAATAAGATCCCACACGAATTCCACATAGCCTGCTGTGCGGGGAGTTCACATAATAAGGTGAAGAATGCTGCTCATTTGTGTTCCCACCAGCCTGGACATTTCACCCCCCTCCCCTCGCATCTGTCAAAGCCGTGTTGCAGCACACAAATGATGTAGTTAAATGTGCTGATGGAAAATGGATGGTTTCTCTTCATAAACAACCAGAACTATTGTGGCAACTACCCTGTGTGTCTCAGTGAGGGTGAAGATGGGCTCTAAATATAGTCAGTGACTTAAGCTAATGTTCCATTTGTGAGGGAAAATGTGTTGAAATTCAGGTGGGTGTTACAGAAGGGGCAGGGAGGTAGGGGGTAAGACTTGGGTGCATGGAAGAAATTCATGCCAGTTATACAGGCAGATTCCACAGAGTAGAGGTAACAGAGAATTAATATGCTGCTATTTTTGAAAAGGAGAAGGTGTCACATCACCGAAAGGAGAAGAAAAAAATCCTTAAAGCTATGTTTACATCAAGTTTATGTCGGCTCTGTGTTTCCTTTCTTCTGAGAGCCTGTGATGGAAGAATGCTTCTGCAGTTGTTATCTGCAGGTTTGTTTCTGTGTCACTAACAGGCAAGGGCAGGGACTTCTCTCAGTGGAGACCGTGTTTCTCCCACTCAGCAGAGCCTGGTCATGAGACTAGATCCCTGTGTGTATGCGCATGCCTGCTGGTGTTCGACTCTTTGCAACCCCATGGACTGCAGCCTGCTGTGCTCCCCTGTCCATGAGGTTTCCCAGGCAAGAATACTGGAGTGGGTTTCCATTGCCTCCTCCAGGGGATCGTCCTGACCCAGGGATCAAACCCATGTCTCTTGCATCGGCAGGCAGCTTTTTAACACCGGGCTACGTGGGAAGGCCCCCTTCAACAAGCGGCTTCTGCCTTTTTAGCTTCCCTGTTTGTCTCTCTTGTCTGCTCCCTCACGCCTCTTCTCCATTCTGCAGCAGCTGTTAAGGCTCTGGGGGGCCAGATCCACCCATTGTCTGGTGTTGGTGATGGTGCCTGGCTCAGGCCTCATGTGAGGTGCTGCCGGGTGTATGTACATCTTCTCTCGCCCCCCTCACTGACAGATGCAGACTGGTCTTCCTCTAGGTGTGCAGCGTGGCTCCAGATTCTTCACCATGTCTGTGTACCTTCATTCATTCATCTGTCAAATATCTATTACAATACTTTTTACAAATACAGATGTACTGCTAAAGATGATCATATTATGAAAGGCCCCCAGTTCTTATGGATATTGCAAGTTTCTTTCCATGTTACAGTCACTCTCAAGCTGAGGGAAGCCACAGCCCACTCTGTGGGGAGAAGTGTGTGTTGAGGCTGCACCAGACCTGGCAGAGTAGTCTTCAACAGGATGGAGAAGAGTGAGAGGCAGAGCTCAGGTTAACGTGCACAGCTTGTCCGCCTCATCCCATGGGCACCAGGGCTGTACACAGATGCTCTTGGTTAGCATCTTACCATTTGCTGCTGTTGGTAGCTGCAGAAAGAGTGATTCTTATCCTGTCAGGGAGATTGGCGTTGACTTATGTAGCTAAAACCAGGAACAGCCATCTGATCTTGTCCTCGAAGAGTTTCCTGGTCCTGTTATATCTTGCTCATCCTGTTAAAACTCAGTTGCAGATTCTAGCTCAAGTGAATTAGGAAGATCCTGGCTCATGTGAGCTCTCATGGTTTCCTAAATGTTCACATCAGACCTGGAAGGGCCAGGCCCTCTTATATCTCCTGGAGGAGGAGGAAAAAGGGCTTAAATTTAAGCCTTTTAAATTTAGTTAATGTTTGCTTCTTATCATAGAACTTTTGTTTCAATTTTAGAGAAGAGATTTACAAGCAAAATACAGGTCAAAGTTTGTAAAGCAAAAAGTTGAAAGGAATGATAAGTAGCAGATGTGTTTACCACTCAGTGCCCAGTAAGACAAAGAAAAAGGAAGCCAGATGTAAACTGGAGAGAAAGCGCCTATGTGGCCAGCAGATAAGTGCACTGGAGATGGCGATGATGGAGCAGGACTCACTCCAGCCCCTCCAGCTGGAGCTTCAGCCCCTCTGTCCTGGAGACCTCAGGGTCAGATGCTAGGTTGCTTGTCTTTTGTGTCCCTGATTTGGGTGAAAGCTCTGTTGACTTGAACCTGACCCTGAGGCCTCCAGGCAACTGGAGCAGAAGAGAACTTGCGGATAACTGTCCTGACAGTGAGTGTCCCCGTGCAGTTCTCAGTAGTGACCACGGCCTGAGACTGGGACCTCGATAAACTCACGACTTACCACCTAAGCCGGGTACAGTCCCTCCCCTCAAGGAGCTTACGCTCTGAAAGATCTGAAAGAAGGAAGCAGTGAGCAGACTTCAGAAGAGAACGTCTTCTCATCTTGAGAGAGAAGTCTTTGGAGAGCTACCAATTGAAGACAAAGGAAGTGAACACTGTATCACTGACCAACCCCTCGAATGTCCAGGCAGCCTTGGAAAAGCTGAAGCCTGTAGTTTAAAAAAGCCTGCGCTGCTCAGGGAATGACATGTAGGAACTTTCTGCAGTTTTCTGTCATAAACCTTCAGCAGGAAAATAGAAACCACAGTTGCCTTGCCATCTTGAAGGACTGGCCGTGGAGGCTGGAGCCAGCAGTGCAAACTGTGGTGAGCAGCAGATCCAACAATGGTTTTGTCCTCCTCCTGGGAGCAGGCGGTGGGTGGGAGGCCGGGTGGGTCACACCCAGGTCCCGAGGCCAGCCTTGCTCTGCAGTTCTGCACCCCCAGAGGCCTGGCAGCAGCTGCTTAGTCCCTTTCCCCCCAGAGCCGCCTCAGCTTGTTTCTCTCCAGACTAGACCCAGGTGGTGAGCTGAAAGGCTCACAGGGCCAGACCAGCTGCATCCTTGATTCTCCTGCCATGCAGGCCTGAGGAGGGAGTGCTGGCTTCTAGCATCCCAGGGAGGGCTTCTCCTCACCCCTAACCCCCAGCAGGCATTTGAGGTCAAGATGTGTTAAAGGCGCCAAATAGCACTTCTCTGCCAGCTGCATCAGAAACCTGGGTGTGGGCTGAGGACTCTGCACTAGGCCCCTGTCAGGAGCTGTTCCAGGGCCTCCTGTTGCCTAGGACCCAGCACTGCTGTTGCCTGGGCCCCGCCACCCCTTTCTCCAGCTGCTCATTCCTGATCTGGTCTGCTGTCGCCTCTTCCGTGTGGACACCCCGTGCTCCACAGCTGCCCGGGCTTTATCCTCGTCTGCTCTCACTCCCTGTCCTGTTGGCCCCGGTTTAAGGCCCCACCTCTCAGGTGACTGTGTGTGTGCCGTGACAGCCCAGCCTAGTGGTTTCCTCATTGAGTTTTCTTCTGCTGGATGACCCTCGCCGCATGGTGCATCTTAGCTTACATCACCCGTTAACTCGGTCTCTTTGTTGCCATCCGTGCCACTCTGCCTGTTTCTGTGCTTATTCCTGATCCATTGTATTTATATTCCAATATGGCAATGTTTGTGAAATTCTGAACAGTGGGAACTAGGTTCTTTTCTTCCTATAACTTCCTTTATTCCAAATACAGAGCAGTTTTACCTCAGTCTCGCTGGGCCTAAAATTTCTCACCTATGAAATGAAGGTACTGGAGGTGTCTACCACCACCAGAATTTGGTTGTTTTCGACTGGAGGTATCCATCAAGGTCACCTGGAGTCCCATGTGTGTGCTGGACAACACATGGACACCCCATGTAGAGTCATGAACCGGGCCCTGTGTTTTGCTCCAGACACTAAAATTGACTCAGAGTGGATCACAGACGTAAATCATGAGAAGAGAACCCAAGGATAAACCTTTCTGACGTTGGAACAAGGAGTGGATTCTTAGATACGATAACAAAATCACAAATGACCAAAGAAAAAACAGATGTGTTAGACCTCATCAGTGTTATAAACTTCTGTGCTTCAGAGGACGCCATTAGTAAAGTGAAAAAACAACTCACAAAATGGGAGGAAATATGGGCATGTCACACATCTCCTAAGGGCCCAGTGTCCAGAAAGTATAAAGGACTCTTACAAGTCAGCTGTGAAGAAGCAATGACAGAAGACTTGAATAAACAGTTCTCCAAGGAAAGTATTCAAATGGCCAACAAGCATGTGATGCTCAGCATCACTGGTTGTTAGGGAAACACAAATCAATATCACATTAGATGCCACTTCACACCATTAGGTTGGCTATAATCAGGATAAACAGTCACAGATGTTGACTAGAAAGTGGAGAAATTGGAACCCCTGTGGATGCTGGTATGAATGTAAAACAGTGCAACTGCTAAGTAAAAAAGTTTACAGTTCCTAAAAACGTTAATATAGATCACATGGTATAGTTACCATTTTTTGTTATTGTTGTTCAGTTGCTAAGTTGTGTCTGAAAACTGTCACTAAATCATGGCAAGAATACTGAAGTGATTTGCCATTCCCTCCTCCAGTGGACCATATTTTGTCAGAACTCTTTACTGTGACCCTTCTTTCTTGGGTAGCCATGCACGGCTTGGCTCATAGCTTCATTGAATTATGTAAGTCCCTTTACCAGAACAAAACTGTGATCTGTGAAGGGGATAGTCACCATGTGACCCAACAATTCCATTCCTAAGGGTATGTACATAAGAGAGTTGAAAATGTATGTTCACTCAAAAACTTGTACATAAACATGTAGCGACTTTATTTCATAATAACCCCAGTGTCCATCAGCTGATATATGGGTAAACAGACTGTGGCATATCCATACGATAGAATATTACTCAGACGTGAAAATAAATGGAATACTGATGCTGCAACATGGGTGAACCTTGAAAACATTGTGTGTGAGAGAAAGAAGCCAGTCACAAAAGGCCACATATTCTATCCTTCCATGCATATGAAATACTCAGAGCAGGCAAATTCACAGAGGCAGAAGGTAGATTAGTCGTTGGTAGGGACTAGAAAGTTGGGAAGAGGAGAAGAGCAGGGTGTGCTGATTACTTGGAACGAGGTCCTTAACAGGGTCCTAAAAATGTTCAGAAATTAGATACTGGTGATAGTTGCACTTCTTTGTGAATATACTAAAAACCACTGAGTTTGTACACTTTAAAACGGTGTCTTTGTATGTGAATTATACAAATCTCAAGAAAGCTGTTTTGTTCAATCCCTGTGAGAGGTTTTCTAAAGTACACATAGTGTCTTCTGTTCTCATGTCCTGGTTCAGCTTCAGCAGGACCGGAACCTGTGTAGGGTTCCACCCACAAGACTCATAGTAAACAGTAGTCCTGTCTGCAGTGCACACACTTGGGTTACCCTAGAGCAAGTGTGGCATGTTCTCTCAGTAGGTGAGTATAGCTGTGCAAGTCTGACAGTGCCCTGGATGACCTTAGGACGAGTGGAAAGCAGAGCCTGTGATCCCAGCCTGCTGTCCGGATCTAGGCAACAGGGACAAGAGGAGAGGAGGGCAGTGAACTGAAGGTACGAAGGACTCCCAGGAAGAGTGAGGCCAGAGAGTGGGATGTGATCCCCCAGGGGAGGGACACAGTCCCCAGGAGAGGGATGCAGTCCCCAGGGTGGTGTGAGGTCATCGTCTCCTTGACAGGGGTGTGGAGGCAGGGCAGAGACAAGGTGTGTCTGTGGGACACACATGCTTGTGGTGTGGTGGCCAGCATATCTTTGAAGATGTCCTGCAATCAGTTTTTCTCCCCGAGATATTTCCTTGTCAAGTTATAAAATCACTGTAGCAAAGGGAAGTGCACTCTGGAAAACCCCATGGACAGAGGAGCCTATTAGGCTGCAGTCCATGGGATCTCGAAGAGTCGGACACAACTGAGCGACTTCACTTTCACTTTTTACTTTCATGCATTGGAGAAGGAAGTGGCAACCCACTCCAGTGTTCTTGCCAGGAGAATCCCAGGGACGGGGGAGCCTGGTGGCCTGCCGTCTATGGGGTCACACAGAGTCGGACATGACTGAAGCGACTTAGCAGATAAGGAAAAGAATCTGGAAAAGAATAGATATAAACGCTGCATGTATATATATGTATGTATACATGTGCATATGTGTATATGTGTGTGTGTGTGTGTGTATATATATATATATATATATATATATATATGAAATTAAAAGACGCTCCTTGGAAGAAGAGCTATGACAAACCTAGACAGTGTATTAAAAAGCAGAGACATTACTTTGCTGACAAAGGTCCATCTAGTCAAAGCTATGGTTTTTCCAGGAGTCATGTATGGATGTGAGAGTTGGACCATAAACAAGGCTGAGCGTTGAAGAACTGATGCCTTCGCTGAACTGTGGTGTTGGAGAAGACTCTTGAGAGTCCCTTGGACTGCAAGATCAAACCAGCTGATCCTAAAGGAAATCAACCCTGAATACTCATTGCAAGGACTGATGCTGAATCTTCAATCCTTTGGCCATCTGATGTGAAAAGCTGACTCACTGGAAAAGACCCTGATGCTGGGAAACATTGAGGGCAAGAGGAGAAGGAGATGACATAGGATGAGCTGGTTGGATTGCATCATCAGCTCAATAGACATGAGTTTGAGCAAACTGTAGGAGATAGTGAAAGACAGGGAAGCTTGGCGTGCTGCAGTCCTTGCAGTCTCAAAGACTTGGATGCAACTGACTGAACAACAGAAATATATACATACACACATAACTGAATCACTTTGGTGTACACTGGAAACTAACTCAACTATACTTCATTTTAAAAAGTCATGAAATGATTGAGCACAGATATAAAAATAAAAACCAACCAAAAATTAATTTCCACCATACAGAGAAATGTATGGCACAAAACAGTTGACTTTCTAAATAAGATGGTCCTGTAAATAAGACAGACCCACGGACAAGACCATCCAGCAGCAAGCTGGTGTACTTTCAGGTGTGATGTTAGAGCAGACTTCCTGGTTGGACTTCAGGAAGATGACACCGTTGATGTTAAAATTGGAATGTTAATACAGAAACACTGGGCAAAAATCCAGAGGTGTAAACACTTAGAAGATTTTAAAACAAGGATTTTTCTGGTGGTCCAGTGGCTAAGACTCCAGTCTCCCATTGCAGAGGGCCCAAGTTTTGATCCCTGGTCAGGGAACTAGACCCCACATGCCATAACTAAGAGTTCACATGCGGCAACTAAAGGTCCTGCGTCCTGTGACTAAGAATCAGCACAGCCAAAAATAAAAAAAACAAAAGAAATAAAACCATTGTTTTAATAATAGAACACTTTCTAATAATAATAATATTGGAAATGAGGCAATGTTACAAGCCACTAACTGAAAATACAGTCTTGTTTATTTAAGAGTACCCAGTGTGCGGACTTCCCTGGTAGTCTAGTGGTTAAGACTCTGTGCTTCCACTGCTGGGGGTTGTTGGAGGTGCGAGTTTGATCCCTGGTTGGGAGTTAAGTTCCCATAGGCTTTGTGGTGTGACCAGAGAAAAAAACAAACCAAAAAAAAAAGTCCTAATTATCTCCCAGCTGCCAAAGGCAGGCTGTATGTTGGCCAGAGGCCCCCTGGAGCAGGGCACTTCAACACCGTCCTCTGTCTTTCATTCTGTTTGTCAGAAAGGCCTCCTCTGGTTTTCTTGTCCATGTGGCAGAAAAACACGATCAGGGCGCAAGGGTGGGTCCACGTGTGAAGGAGACAGACCTTCAGGTGTCGACTGCTCTAAACTTTAATTGTAACCACATCTTTTCAGTCCAATAGTAACCATTCAGGAAGTCTCTTGTGTGGTAAAAGTTTGTAAATTTTATTAACTTAAGTTCATCCATCCTTTAAAATTTCTTTAATCCACGTCATGCTTAGAAGGGTGACCTCTCCCAGTGAAAGATAGTCGAAATATTCTTCTGTTCTTTTTATTTTAAAATTTTTGCTCCCACATTTATTTCGTGATGTGGTTTAAGATAAAAATACAACTTCATAATACCAGAATGATTCCCTCACTCCAAAAGAGCTTCATGGTGGTTAGCAGTCACCCCGAGTTACCCTCTCTTGAGCCTCTGTCATTACCAGTCTATGGATTTGCCTTTTCCTAACGTTTCATACAGATGAGATAATGCAATATGTGGCCTTTCGTGTCAGGCTTCTTTCATTTAACATGATGTCGTCAAGGCTTGTTCGTGTGGTAGCCACACTTCGCTCCTTCTTAGGGCTGAGCAATACTCTGTTATGTGAACAGACCATAGTTTGTTCAGTCATCAGTTGGTGGATGTTTGTGCTGTTTCTGCTCTTCAGTTATTGTGATATAATGCTGCTCTAACTGTTTACAAGTTTTTATCGAGGTATATGTTTTCAATTCTCTTGGGCGTGGGATTGCTGGTAACTCTGTATTTAACATTTTGAGGAACTCCTAGACTATTCTCTAAAGCAGCTGAGCCATTTTACATCGCCATCAGTGATACATGAAGTCCAGCTTCTCTGGGTCCTCCCACTCTTGTTTTTATGGGTCTTTTTGATAATAGCCATCCTCGTGGTTGTGAAGGAGTGTCTCATCATGGTTTTCATTTGCATTTTCCTAATGACTATAGTCCACCAGGCTTCTCTGTCCGTGGAATTCTCCAGGCAAGAATACTGGAGTGAGTTGCCATTTCCTTCTCCAGGGATTTCCTTCCCGATCCAGGGATCACTCATGTCTGACTATGTCTCCTACACTGGTAGGTGGATTCTTTGCTGCTGAGCCACCCAGGAAGCCCACTCTTTCTGGCTTACTTGTTTAATTTGTCTTCAGTTCCTGTGTAGTTAATTGTCACATACTGTATGATACAAGGATAGGAATCCTTCCCCATGCCCACCCTACCCTACCTGGGTCCAGCCTTTGTCCTTGTAAAGCTTACTGATTTGATACTCTCTTTCCTGTTGCTAGCTTTACCATAGATTAATTCTCTTATATAACAGGATTTATTTCTCTGTTATCTGTTCTGCTCCATTTAGCTTCTTATGTTTTATTAGTTATACCTTTATATCATGTCTAGTATCCAGCAGGTCTTGTTATGATCATATCTGTCAGTTTACCTCATAAATCTTTTTTATCGCTAGATTTTTACATCATTTGTACTTTGGGATCATTTACATTCCTTTGAAAAATATATTTGGGATTTTTTTTTCTCATTGTGTCAAGCAAACTTGAGACTAACTTCCATCTTACAGTGTTTAGTCCTTCACTCAGCAACTGGGCATGTCCCACTTCTTGACAAATAAATAAACAACTATAAATAATAATTAAGAAAATAGTAATTAACTTTTTTCTTTGTTTTCATATAGGGCCATGCATAGTTGGCTAAAGGTATTCCTTAATACTGTGTTTCATATTTTCACACTTTTGTGAGCTGGAGCTCTCAGGTATTCTTTTTAAAAAAAATCTATTTCTGTCTGTCTGTGCTGGGTCTTTGTGCTGTGCAGGCTTTTCTGTAGTTGCAGCGAGCAGAGGTTACTCTCTAGTTGCGGTGTGCTGTCTTCTCACTGAGGTGGCTTTTGTTGTTGCAGAGCACAAGCTCTAGGTGCTCGAGTGTCAGTAGCTGCAGTGCATGGGCTCAGTAGTTGTGACTTCCAGGCTCTAGAGCACAGGCTTAATACTTGCGGCCCACAGGCTTAGTCACTCCAAGGCATGTAGGGTCTTCCCAGACTAGTGATCAAACCCATGTCTCTTTTATTGGCAGGCAGATTCTTCACCACCGAGGAAACCACCTTATGGTATTCTTGAGACTGTTTTATCCTGAATTTGAAAGATAGTGGTTTTCATGTTTTCCTCTGATTGGCAGGTATGTGGATTGTATTCCTGCTGAAGGGAGACTGCTCTAACAAATTAGCACACAGTCCTGGAAGCTGGAAGTCCAGAATCTGGCAGGGCCACGCTCCCTGCAGGAGACCAGGAGAGACTGACCCTTGTCCCTTACAGTCTGGGTGGCTGCCTGGTGTTCCTGGGCAGTGCTGGGCGTGCCAGACTGGTGGCCTTTGCTCTCCAGCCTCTGCTGGGCTTCACAACCTTATCCCTGTTTCCCTCACACCTCCTCTGCCTCCCTCGTGAAAGGAAGGACACTTACTGGATTTACAGCCTCCTGTCTCAGAATCCTTATCTATAAAGACCCATTTTTCCAAACAAGGTCACATTTTCCAGCTCCTGCGGATCAGGGTGTGGACTTGTCTCATGGGCCAGCATTCACCCTACTGTGGACGCCACACCCCAGTTGCCAGCACAGAGGCTGTCTTGTTTATAGCTTTTTGGTGCTTCTCTATCTTTTTTGTATCTATGTTAGTGTAGTAGAGTCTGGAGACCCTTCCTCCCGTGGACCTCAGTTCCTGGTAAGGACGCAGAGAAGAATGAGGTCTTATCTGTTGAAAGAAAGCTTATTAACAATAAGGAAAGAAAGAACAGGTCTCAAAGAGATGGACACGACTGAGCACACAGAAAGAAAGAACAGAGAGGACACCTCAAGGGAGAGTGGGCCATGCCAGGGGAGGCAATGGCCCCAGAGGGCTGCAGTACAGAATTTTTAAGGCACGGCTATTTGCATAATCCAAGGGGGTTGTTGACTGACAGCTGCAGGTTATATAACAAGATTCTCTATCCTCCAGTTTTTCTCATAATTCAGTCTACCCGAATTAGATGTATATATTCATGGAATATTTATGAGCAGCTAATGAGTCCAGTGACCACCAAAGGTTACTTCAGTATAAAACATGTTCCAGAGTAGGGATAGTCCCACCAGTAGACAGAGGATGAGTTGGTTGGCTGGGATCACCAACTCAATGGACATGAGTGTGAGTATACTCTGGGAGATGGTGGAAGGACATGGCATGCTGCAGTCCAAGGGGTCACAAAGAGTCAGACATGACCAAGCAACTGAACAGCAACAAGGCAGTAAGGGATTTTTTTGGCCCCCAGTTTTTGGAGGACTGGTGGGTGTATCATGGGCGAGACTGATAAACTGTTCAGTGGGATTAGGTGGCTATTGGTCGGTTAGCTAAAGGGGCCACCTCTCGTTGCTCACCTAACTTCCTGCACACGGTAAATACGTATTTGGTGAATACATATTTTTTCCCGAGTATTTACATGATTTCTTCTGAAAATGTCATGGCGCAAGAAGGGACTGACTGGTCGTGTCTCCATGTATTATTAGAGGGGAGGTACTGAGATGCATCCACTTCCTTCTCCCTGCTTCGTGGGAGCCTGGTGGTGATGTGGAGAAGGTGCTGCGACCGCCTGCTGGAGGTGCAAATGCACGGTTGCTCCCTCCATGAGGGAGCCTCTCGAGAAAAAACCACCGTTGCCTTGGTATTGTTATCATGGCAGAACAGCATTCATCACAAAAGTCAGTCAACAAAGGATATTCATTTCTAGGTTTTGATGTAAGGAAATCACTGTCATGATCCGGAAAACAAGAACATTTAGTAACCTTGTCTGATTACATTTTACAGAGCTTTGAATTTATTTTTAGAATGTACTTGTATTTATTTTAGTTTTGATATGTTGATAAATAACCACAGGGTATCTGTTCCTCTTATTCAGTTTTTATAGCATGGCCATTGTGTTAAATATGAAGTTTGTAGAAAAAAATGGAGCCACTTTGATGTGAATATATCTGTTTATCTAGCCTTTTATATTTTTAATTAAAATTTTATTCAGATAATTGTAATTTCACATGCAGTTATAAAAATCAATACAGATTAGTCCCTTGAATACTTTGTCCAGTTTCCCCATTTATAACATTTTATAGAAGGACAGTTTAATATCGCAACCAGGTTACTGACATTGGTGCAGTCCACTGATCTTACTAATATTTCCTTAGTTTTATTTATCTGTGTGTATTAAGTTCTGTACAGTTTCATCACTTGTGCAGCATGTGTAGATTTGTGTGTGTCTCCCACCACAGTCAAGATACTATTTCCAACACCACAATAAACTCTCATATGTCGCTTTTTTATAACCACGTGCAACTTTTTCCCTTCCCCTGGCAGGTCCCTAACTCCTGACAACAGCTAATTCTCTGTTTATAAGATATTATAATTTCAAATGTCATATAAATGGAATCAAGCATTCGGTGCAGACTGAACCTTTTGGGATTGGCTTATTTCACTCGATATGATTTCCTGGAGACTCAGCCAAATTGTTACAGATTTAAATTGGGTTTTCCTTTTGATTTACAAATAGTATTCCCTGGTATAGCTGGACCCCAGTGTAACTCACCTGCTGAAGAACACCTGGACTGCTTCTAGTCTGGGGCTCTTATAAGTAAAGCTGCTATGAACATTCATGTACAAGTTCTTGTGTGCATATCAGTTTTAATTTTGCTGAGATAAATGCCCAAGAATGAAATTTCTGGGTATACTAATTGCATGTTTACTTCCATAAGAAACTGCCAAACATTTTTAGAGTGGCTCTACCATACCGTGTTTCCACCAGCAATGTATGCGTGTGTACTAAATCACTTCAGTAATGTCCGGCTCTTTGTGACCCTATGGACTATAGCCCATCAGGATCCTCTGTGGATTCTCCGGGCAAGAATATGGGAGTGGGTTGCTATGTCCTGCTTCAAGGGATCTTCTAGACCGAGGGATGGAACCTGCGTCTCCTGCATCTGGAGGCAGGTTCTTTACCACTAGCACCACCTGGGCAGCCCAGCAATGTATGAGTGACCCAGTTTTCCTAGGTCCTTTCTGGGCATTTGGTATTGTCACAAAGCAGGTTTTGACTGATAAATGTGCAGTGGTACCTCGCTGCATGTGCATTTCCCTGAGGGCTCAGGATGTTGAACACCTTTTCATGCTAATAACCATCTGAATATTCCCTTCAGTGAAACGTCAGTTCCTTACGTATTTTAATGTCTCTATTAGGTATGTGCTTTGCGGATATTTTCTTTAAGTCTGTGGCTTGTCTTTTCCATTGTCTTTACAGGGTCCTTGGCAGAGCAAAAGGGTTTAAGTTTGATGATGTGCAGTTCTTCACTATTTCCTCTGGTGGGTTGTCCTTTCCGTGTTGAGTTTTGGAAATCTTTGTTCTAGTTGTTCATTTGCTCAGTTGTGTCCAGCTCTTTTGACCCCATGAATGGCAGCATGCCAGGTTTCCTGCGCTTCACTATCTTCTGGAGTTTGCTCAAGCTCATGTTCGTTGAGTCAGTGATGCCATCCAACCATCTCATCCTCTATCGCCCTCTTCTCCTTTTGCCCTCAGTAATTCCCAGCATCAGGGTCTTTCCCAATGAGTCAGTTCTTTGCATCAGGCTGCCAAAGTATTGGAGCTTCAGCTTTAGCATCAGTCCTTCCAATGAATTTTTACCTAACCTGAGATCCTGAAGATTTTCTCTTTTTTTCACTAAAGGTTTTGCATTTAAGTGTCTGATCAGTTTTGAATTAGTTTATGTATAAGATGTGAGATTTTGGTCCATATTCTTTTTTTTGCCAATGAATTTCTGATTGCTATAGCACTGCTTGTTCGAAAGGCTGTCCTTTCTTGGAATTGCACCTTTACTCATGCCTGGAAAATCCCATGGATGGAGGAGCCTGGAAGGCTGCAGTCCATGGGGTCGCTAAGAGTTGGACACAACTGAGCGACTTCACTTTCACGCATTGGAGAAGGAAATGACAACCCACTCCAGTGTTCTTGCCTGGAGAATCCCAGGGACGGGGAAACCTGGTGGGCTGCCGTCTTTGGGGTCGCAGAGTCGGACACGACTGAAGCGACTTAGCAGCAGCAGCAAGACGAATCAGGCATGTCTGTATTGGTTATACCAATCTTTGTCCATAGCACATAGTCTTGGTTACTGTAGATGTGTAATAAACTATATAGACTTGATTCCTGAGGCCACATAGACTTGATTCCTCCTATTTTATTTATTTTTTCAAAATGAATCTACCTACTCTAATTTCTTTGCCTTCCTATGTATTCAGTTCACTTCAGTCACTCAGTCATGTCCGACTCTGCAACCCCATGGACTGTAGCATGCCAGGCTTCCCTGCCCATCACCAACTGCCAGAGCTGGCTCAAACTCATATCCATTGAGTCGGTGATGCCATCCAACCATCTCATCCTTTGCCGTCCCCTTCCCCTCCTGCCTTCAATCTTTCCCAGCATCAGGGTCTTTTCCAATGAGTCAGTTCTTCACACCAGGTGGCCAAAGTATTGGAGCTTTAGCTTTAGCATTAGTCCTTCCGATGAATATTCAGGACTGATTTCCTCTAGGATTGACAGGTTTGATCCCCTTGCAGTCCAAGGATTCTGGACAGTCTTCTCCAACACCACAGTTGAAAAGCGTCATTTCTTCGTCACTCAGCTTTCTTTATAGTCCAACTCTCAAATCCATACATGACTACTGGAAAAACCATAGTTTTGATGAGATAGACCTCTGTGGGCAAAGTAATGTCTCTGTTTTTTAATATGCTGTCTAGGTTGGTCATATTTTTTCGTCCAAAGAGCAAGAGTCCTTTGATTTCATGGCTGCATTAACCATCTGCAGTGATTTTGGAGCCCAGGAAATAAAGTCTGTCACTGCTTCCATTGTTTCTCCATCTATTTGCCATGAAGTGATAGGACCAGATGCCATGATCTTCATTTTTTGAATGTTGAGTTTAAAGACAGCTTTTTCACTCTCCACTTTCACTCTCATCAAGAGGCTCCTTAGTTCTTTTTCAGTTTCTGCCAGAAGGATGGTGTCATCTGTATATCTGAGGTTATTGATATATCTCCCAGCAATTTTGATTCCAGCTTGTGCTTCATCCAGCCTAGCATTTCACATGATGTACTCTGCATCTAAGTTAAATAAACAAGGTGACAATATACAGCCTTGACATACTCTTTTCCCAGTTTGGAACCAGTCTGTTGTTCCATGTCCAGTTCTAACTGTTGCTTCTTGACCTACATACAGATTTCTCAGGAGGCAGGTAAGGTGGTCTGATATTCCCATCTCTTTAAGAATTCTCCGCAGTTTGTTGTCATCCACACAGTCAAAGTCTTTGGCATAGTCAGTAAAGCAGAAGTAGATGTTTTTCTGGAACTCTCTTGCTTTTTTGATGACCCTGCGGATGTTGACAATTTGATCTCTGGTTCCTCTGCCTTTTCTAAATCCAGTTTGAACATCTGGAAGTTCATGGTTGATGTACTGTTGAAGCCTGGCTTGGAGAATTTGGGGCATTATTTTGCTAGTGTGTGAGATGAATGCAATTGTGTGGTAGTTTGAGCATTCTTTGGTATTGCCTTCCTTTGAGATTGGAATGAAAACTGACCTTTTCCAGTCCTGTGGCCCCTGCTGAGTTTTCCAAATTTGCTGGCATATTGACTACAGCACTTTCACAGCATCATCTTTTAGGATTTGAAATAGCTCAACTGGAATTCTATCACTTCCACTAGCTTTGTTTTTAGTGTCGCTTCCTAAGCCCCACTTGACTTCATACTCTAGGATGTCTGGCTCTAGGTGAGTGATCTGGGTCACATCATGATTATCTGGGTCTTGAAGATCTTTTTTGTATAGTTCTGTGTATTCCTGCCACCTCTTCTTAATCTATACTTCTTCCTATATATACTTTGAAATAATATCATGTCAATAAATATCTTGCAGGGATTTTGATTAGTGGCGGTGGTAGTGTTTAGTCACTCAGTCACGGCTGACTCTGTGCTAATCCATGGACTGTATGTAGCCTTCCAGGCTTCTCTGTCCATGAGATTCTCCAGGTGAGAATAGTGGAATGGGTTGCCATTTCCTCCTCCAGGGGATCTGACTGACCCAGAGGTTGAACCCTTGTCTCCTGCATTGGGAGACGGATTCTTTACTGCTGAGCCACCAGGGTAGCCCTTGATTGGTGTTAATTCTTACCTAAATGTTTGGTAGAATTCCCCAGTGAATCCTTCTGGCCCTGGAAATTTGTCTTTTGGAAGCTTTAAAGTTAGATATGCATTTTTAAAAGGTGACAAGACTGTTCAGATTGATTATTTGATCTTGGTTGAGTTTTGGTAGTTTGTGGGGTTTGAGGTATTTAGTCCATTTCTTTTGAGTTTTCAAATTTCTGAAAATGTTGTTCATGGAATTCCCTTGTTATCTTATCATTGACTATGGGATCTGTACTGATGTCCCTTATTTCATTCCTGATAATGGTTATTTGTGTTTTCTCTCTTTATGTTTGTCCGTCTCATTAGACTTTTGTGCAGTTTTATTGATCCTCCTCCCCCAAGAACCAGCCTTCTGATTTTTGCTTTTCTCTTTTGTTTTTCTGTTTTTAATTTTGCTGGATTTTAGTCTTATCTGTATTACTTCCTTCTGTTCACTTTGGCCTGATTTTGCTCTCCCTACCCCCACCCCCAGTTTCTTGAGGTAGGAAGTTAGGTTATTAATTTGAGACCTTCCAGAATTTTCCATTCAAGTATTTAGTGCAATATACTTTTAATCAGACCTGCTGAGAGGAGCCTGCAGTTCCTAACTGCAAGGAGGGGCTTTTCATCTTTGTCAGTTTTTGCTTCAAGCATTCTGAGGGTCTGTTGGGATATTATCTGGAATAGATTCCAGAGTCTGATTAAGGTTTTAGGGGAGAGAGAGAGGAAGGAGACACTTCCTGACCAGTGCTGTCTCTTTGTGTTTATAACTTGGTGTCATTTCAGTGAGATTTAGGAAAGGAGATAAACACGTCTGTAAATGTCATGTTTAATTATAAGGACTTATTAAAAGATTACAAACTGGTTTAATGTACCTTTTGTGAGGATTTGGGGTGTCCATTTGGTCAGTTCTCATTCTTAGCCAGGTGACAGCATTTGCCACGGTTCACAGTTGATCAGTCCCTCCTCCTTCAAACATCAGCCTCACTTGGCTTCTAAGACACTGTCCTCCGTCTTGTTGGTTCCTCATTTGTAGTCGCCTGGGCCGCTTCTCCCTGACTTCTGACCCTGACATGCTCCATCCTGGGTCTCTTCTGTGCATTCACAGCCCCTGCTGTGTGAGCTCACCACCAATGGTTTCAGAGAGAACCTCACACTGATGATCTCTGCATTCACCCTGGACCTTAAGTCCAATCACATTTCCCACGCTGACCCTGTGTTTCTCCGTGGGACATCCACATGAGCCTCTTGCACAACACGCAAAAACTAGCTGCTGACATCAGCCACCAAAACCTGCTTTTCCACACGGTATATGATCTTATTTGCTGGAGGCTCCACACTTTCAGTAGCTTAGATAAAAAAAAATCTTAGCATTTTCCTTGGCTCCTTTCTTGCCCTGTTCTGGCATCTCTTCTCTCAGCACATCCTGTGGGCTCTGCCAGAAGACCCTACATGGAATCCATGGACAGCATCTCCACTGACGTGTATGCTATAAATTTAGTCAAAGAAGTAAAGTTATAGCATATAAATAAATGCAGCCTTTCTCTACTTTGCTGATACTGTGACTCCAATTCAGTGGTAACCAAGTGCTCCAAAGTATAGGTCCTGGAGGACAGACCTTCTTTTAATGAGCAGTGAAGGATCCGTTTTAATCATCAGGTTGTTTGTACACAGATATAAATTATCTTCAGTGGGTTAAATATTTTTGCTGAACTATTTTCCCCCTGCCCTTCTGCCTGGTCAGCTCTTTGTCGTGGACTTTCCAGACCCGACTCCAGTCCAGACTGCATGGAGCATGGGGATCAGTGCCCCTACCGTCCTGTCACGGAGAAACCCAGCTCTCTAGGCTGGCAGGGACGCTGCCAGGCTTGCCTCTCCCTTCTTGTCAACTGCATGTAGTCACATGTACCCTTGGTGGGGTCTCCTTGCTGCTTGTGGGAAATGCCAGCTCCTGCCCTCGAAGTGGTGGCACCCTTTGAAATGTACTCCAGGGACTTTGAAATACAGGGACTTATTCTTGGGGCCACGTTTTTCTGTGTCAGATGTTACCCTCCCACTGACCTGCCTCCTGGGCGTGCCTTCCCCAAGCCCCCATCCAAGCAAACCTCCTTGTTCTCTGCTTCCCTTGTCTCCACCTGCCCTCAGCCCTCGTTTTCTGGTTCTTTTCTCATATATCGTCTCCTTCTCTAGGAGGAGAGATTCTTTGAGGAGAGAGACATTCTCTCTATTCTTTCTTGTATCCCAAACCTGCAGAATGGTGTGTGGCATCTAATAGAGAAATGTAGTGGATGGTGAAGACCAGTGCTTTGTGTTCATGGCAGGTGCTGCTGCAGGCAGCTCTCCTGTGTGCCTTGAGTAGCGATGTCTGAGGAAGTCTGCACACTGCGCTCTCCAGGTTCAGAGCCTGCCCCTCTTCCTTTCGGGGAGTGAGGAGGCTGTTGTAGTTCTAACTTTTGGTCTAGGTACGAAGTGGGGATGTAGCTGAGAAGGAGGGGGGCATGCCCGTTTATCTGCTCTCTGAGCTGTTCCCCCTGATTGTCCAGAAAGGTTCCACTGCAGCCAGAGTGCGGGGTCATCCTGGCCCAGGGCCCTCTAGAAGGCTCTTCTGTGGTGTCCCTGAGGGATTCACTGACTTCTTTGGCATGGAGTGTCCTCATTCTAGCACTCAATATCCTGTGTCCCAAGAAATCGCACCCTGGGACATGAAACCCTGGCTTCTGGTGATAGGTACTGAAGGTTGGGTGAAGGGGAGTACAAAGGCCATAAGATGGTCCCCTACCCCCAAATAAGGGCTGGAAACAATACCATTTTAGTGTTTCATGGGTCCTGTGTGGGTTGTTTGCCTTCTGTGCCAGTTGTCACTCTTCTTGTGCTGATTGCTGGTGGCACCACGATTTGCAGGTCACAGTAAATGCACCCTTGTTGCATCACCGAGCCAGGGAGGTTTAAGTGTGTAATTAAGGGTGATGCAACCCGAGCATTAAGAATTCGGTGTTGACTGTTGGTTAACTGTGTGCTTTGTGTTGAGATAGTGCAGGCTAAAGTATTAAACATTGTGAACATTCTGATCATGCTTTCTAAGGATTCAGATAATTAAAATGAAAACAATTGCAATAGCAGTGGCAGCATCGCCCAGACCTCACTGAAAAAGACAGAATGACCATGAAATTTTAACAACAGATAAAAAGAGGCACAGGGACCAGGAGAACTGGATCAGGAAGAGCAGGTGACCCAAACAGAGCCTAGAGTGCAGCACCCAGAATGGAGCGGGGTCAGGGCATGGGGAGGGGGCTGTGGAAGTGCAGAGGGGAGCCCACCACCTGGAGCTGAGATAGGCAGGTATTTCCCAGTCAATCAAAAGTCCCCCATCTCCGCTAAAGACACCAATATGCAATTGAGACTAGCTGGTGTGGAAGAATCTCTGGCAGGCCACAGGAATGCAGTACGACGTTATTGCTCGACTACCGTATGAAACTGAGGAAGGTTACATTTCCCAGTCCAGAAGTTGCAATAATATGCCACGTGGGCAAGAAAGAGAAAATCTCCCTGGCAGATGTGTTGAGCCGTGTGGCTTAGATCTAATCCTGTCAGGGCTTGTCCAGCATCTTCTGCAGTAGGTCAGGGGTGCGTCAGTTCGGGGCAGCAGAAGTGTTCTACCCAGCTGTGAGGTGTTTTGATTTGAAAATTGACATTTCAGATCATCTTCATTTCTGTGGCTCAGACCATAAAGAGTCTGCCTGCAATGCAGGAGACCTGGGTTTGATCCCTGTGTCAGGAAGATTCCCTGGAGAAAGAAATGGCAATCCACTCCAGTATTCTTGCCTGGAAAATCCAGATGGAGGAGTCTCGCGGACTATAGTCCATGCGGTTGCAGAGTCAGGCATGACTGAGCAACTAACACTTTCTTTGGTTTCTGTGAAGTTTTAAATGATACCTCAGTAAGCGAGCAATGCAAGGTTGTTGATATCTTGTCCTACTCTGTTTATCTGTCTGTTCAGTAGACAGAGCAAATGTGAGTCCCAGTTAGTCTGAGTGAAGAAACTGAAATGGTCTCACATGCTACATGCCTGCACACCTCATACACAACACTCCTCAAAAGATTCACCTGAGATGCTTTCTGAAAGCAAGTGTTTGGTTACTTTTCAGCTTCCTCAGAATGTTTAAAAGCACTTAATGCAATGTTTGCATTTATAGAAATGCAAAGAGATTGTCAACCCAATGGCTGGTGGTGTTCTCAGGCATGATGTGGTGTTAAAACTTTGACCTGACATAAAATAGTATTCCCTGCACTCTCACCCCCCAAATCCTTTTTCCAAAGTGCAGATAAAAGGCATGTTCTTCTCTGATTTGGACACACAGTGAGGATGAGAATGGAGAAAAGAGGTCTGAATATTTGTATGCTATTTCTTCAGAACTGCTTGATGGTCTTTGACGACATGTAAGAAACCAATGAAAAGATGGAGCAATTGCACCCAAGTTGTTTGCTGTTATGTTTAGGCTGAGGCAAAAACTCATATGGTCAGAAGATGACTCATTTTTAAATGACTGCTTAAAAGTTAAGTCATCAGATAAGGGCAACTTTCTCAACTAAACTAAAACTTTGTTCCCACAAGTTCAAATTATATCTTTGCTTTAAAACTATTTTCTCTGAGAGAGGTGTAACTTATCCATTTGGGTAGTTTAAAAATGATGATGGGCCTTGGGAAGCATTACTATGGACAAAGCTAGCAGAGGTGATGAAATTCCAGTTGAGTATTTCAGATCCTAAAAGATAATGCTGTTAAAGTGCTGTACTCAATATGCCAGCAAATTTGGAAAGCTCAGCAGTGGCCAGAGGACTGGAAAAGGTCAATTTTCATTCCAATCCCAAAGGAAGGCAATGCCAAAGAATGCTCAAACTACCACATAATTGCACTCATCTCACATGCTAGTAAAGTAATGCTCAACATTCTCCAAGCTAGGCTTCAGTAATACGTGAACCGTGAACTTGCAGATGTTCAAGCTGATTTTAGAAAAGGCAGAGGAACCAGAGATCAAATTGCCAACATCGGTTGGATCATAGAAAAAGCAAGAGAATTCTAGGAAAACATTTGCTTCATTGACTACACTAAAGCTTTTGACTGTGTGGATCACAACAAACTGTGAAAAATTCTTAAAGAGATGGGAATACCAGACCACCTTACCTGTCTCCTGAGAAATCTATATGCAGGTCAAGAAGCAACAGTTAGACTGGACATGGAACAACAGATTGATTCCAAATTGGGAAAGAGTATGTCAAGGCTGTATGTTGTCACCCTGCTCATTTAACTTATATGCAGAGTACATCATATGAAGTGCCAGACTGGATGAAGCACAAGCTGGAATCAAAATTGCTGGGAAAAAGATCAATAGCCTCAGATATGCAGATGACACCACACTTATGGCAGAAAGCAAAGAGGAACTAAACAGCCTCTTGATGAAAGTGAAAATGGAGAGTGAAAAAGCTGTCATAAAACTCAACATTCAAAAAAATGAAGATCATGGCATCTGGTCCCACCATTTCATGGCAAACAGATCGGCAAACAATGGAAACAGTGACAGATTTTATTTTATTGGGCTCCAAAATCACTGTAGATGGTGATTACATCCATGAAATTAAAAGATGCTTGCTCCTTGGAAGAAAGGCTATGACAAACTTAGACAGCATATTAAAAAGCAGAGAGATTAGTTTGCCCACAAAGTCAAAGTCATGGTTTTTCCAGTAGTCATGTATGGATATGAGAGTTGGACCATAAAGAAAGCTGAGTGCTAAAGATTGATGCTTTTGAACTGAGGTGTTGGAGGAGACTCTTGAGAGTCCCTTGGACAGCAAGGAGATGAAACCAGTCAATCCTAAAGGAAATCAGTCCTGAATATTCATTGGAAGGGCCGATGCTGAAGCTGAAGCTTCAATGCTTTGGCCAACTAATGTGAAGAACTAACTCATTAGAGAAGACCCCAGTGCTGGGAAAGATTGAAGGCAGGAGAAGGGGGCAATAGAGGATGAGATGGTTGGATGGCATCACTGACTCAATGGACATGAGTTTGAGCCAGCTCTGGGAGTTGGTGGTGGACAGGGAAGCCTGGTGTGATGCAGTCCATGGGTTCATAAAGAGTCAGACACAACTAAGGGACTGAACTGAACTGAAGAATGATAGTCAAGCTTTGCACAGTGGCAGTATCGTAACCAGTGAGGTTTACAAGGTGTGATTATTGCTAATTGAAAAAAAAAAGATAGACAAACTTGAATGTAAAATGTAAAACTATAGAACTTCTAGAAAACCATGTAAGAGAAGATCTTCAGGACTTAGAACAGGGCTGGGAACTCTTAGACTTGATACTCAAAGTGTGATTCATAAGAGGGAAAAATTGATAAGTTCTAATTCATCAAACCAGCCTTTGCTCTGGGAAAGTCTGTTGAAAGGATTCAGATAAGCTATTTACTGGAAAAAAATGTTTGCAAACCAGGAATCCAACAAAGTGCTTATAACCAGACTGTTTAAAGAACTCTCAAAATAACAGTAAAGAAAAATTTGTTGGGAAAGTGGGCGAATTTCCTGGCAGTTCGGTGGTTAGGACTTTGCACTTTCAGGGCCAAGAGCATGGGTTCAGTTCCTGGTCAGGAAAGCAGATCTTGTGGTGTGGCCAAAAAAAAACCCCACACCTGGCAAGCTGTTCAATATCATTAGCCATTAGGGAAATGTAAACTAAAACCATCTAAGATACCATCACACACTTAGTCATCAGAGTGGCTAAAGGGTAACCTATGGACAATACCGAAGACGCAAAGTATCTGGATCCCTCAGTCATTGCTTTGAGGATGTAAAGTGGTACAGCTTCCCTGGAAAATAGGTGAGCAGTTCCTTTCAGAACTAAACATGGACTCACTGTAGGGACTCAGCTTTTGAATTCTTGTGCATTTATCCTAGAGAAGTGAGGAGTTATTTCCATGCTGAGATCGGTACACAGACACTCATAGCGGGTTTGCCCATGACTGTATCCTTCAGTGAGTGATGGTTGAGCAGACTGTGCTCCATCCATACCATGGACACCACTCAGCACCAAGAAGGAATGAGCCACTGGGATGTGCTGCAGCTTGTGGAAATCTCAGGGAAACTGTGCCAAGTGAAAAAAGCCAGTTCTGAAAGCTTACATACCTTGTGATTACATGTATGTAATATTTGTGAAGTAATGTAATTACAGAGATGAAGATCAGATCACTAGTTGCCGGGTCAGGGAATGGGGGACAGGATGGGTGTGGTTATGAAGGGCTGATAGGAAGCAGCCCTGTGGGAAAGGCCGAGTGTGAGTGAATGTCTTGGGGGGGCGGTGGTTGTGGTTAAAACAAGCAGCATAGAGCAGGCACCCATGCACAGACAGCTCATGAAATCCAGACAGTCTCTGGTTGTCCAGTGTGCATTTTTGGTAGCAGCATTGTCCTGGGGATATGTTTGGTGTTGACCTCAGTGTGGTCAGGGTGAAGGCAACATGAAACTTCCCTGTACATTGCTTTGCAGTTTCTCCTGAATCTGTAATTGTTTCAAAATGAAGAGTTTTTTTTTTTAATAAAACAGTGGATCTTTTAGATGTAGCTCATTTGATGAATTTATAGATGCAGACAACCTGATTAACAAGCCTGTAGATATGAAGTGGGTGGACATTTTCGGAGAGGTGGAAATGAATTACTACAAGTCTGAAAACCTGCTCGTTTTTGTTGAGAGGAAAGCTTGATGTCCTGTAGGCTTGACAAAGGCAGGCAGGTATTATAGGGAAAGGAAACAGAGTAATGATACTAATACCCTATGGTGTCATGGAGCAGAAAGGAACAGGCCGTGTGTGTGTGTGTGTGTGTGTGTGTGTGTGTGTGTGTGTGTGTGTGGTAGTTAAATAGTAGTGGCTCAGATGGTAAAGAATCTGCCTGCAATGCAGGAGACCGAGGTTTGATTCCTGGGTCAGTCAGGAAGATCCCCTGGAGAAGAAAATGGCAACCCACTCCAGTATTCTTACCTGGAGAAGCTCATGGACAGAGGAACCTGGAGGACTACAGTCCATGGGATTGCAAAGAGTGGGACATGACTGAAGTGACCTAGCATGCAGGAAGATAACTAAAACCAAAAATAGTCCAAAGGTCCATGAAAAAATGAAAATGATACATAACAAAACATCTACTTCCTGAAAAAGAGGCCATAGAGGAGGAATAGAGGAACAAAACACAGAGTTGTATAGAAAATAAATATCCAGATGGCAGAGATACTTCCAACTAGATAAGTTATAAAACTAAATGTGCCAATCAAAATTCACAGATTGTCAGGCTGGATTTTTTAAAAAGTCCATTAGATTCAAAGAGGTTGAAAGTAAAAGAATGGGAAAGACATATCATGCAAACAGTGACGGTAAGAGAGCCACAGTGGCATACAAATACCAGACAAAATGTGCTGAAGGAAAAAAGTTATTAAATGCAGAGGGACTTAACATTTAAAAAAACTAATGCCCATAGCTGGGCTTCCCTTGTGGCTCAGCTGGTAAAGAATCCGCCTGCAAATTGGGAGACCTGGGTTCGATCCCCGGTTGGGAAGATCCCCAGGAGAGGGAAAAGGCTACCCATTCCAGTATTATGGGCTGGAGAAGTCCATGGACTGTATAGTCCATGGGGTCGCAAGGGGTCGGACACAACTGAGCGACTTTCACTCACTTCACTCACTCACTCAGTGTCCATAGCTAACATTAGAGTTCATTCTTGGTGTTGTACAGTTCTGTGTGTTCTGACAAGCTCATAGTCATGTATGCACCATTACAGTATTACACAGAATAGTTGTATCATTACAGCCTACAAAATCTAAATATCTAATAAATGATTTTAAATGAACTAAATTGCTATATCAAAGGACACAAGAAACATTTTAAAATATTATTACATATTTCTCATGCATCATTTTTCTCCTGTTAATTACTACTGATTGCCACTCAACAAATTCTATTGTTGTTTTATTTAAATAATAACATTTATATAACAGAAAGAGAAATAATGCAGAATAATATAATTTCCATAAGTACCTATTTTTTAGGTTAAAGCAATAATATGTGTATAATTACTTATTAAATGTTATATTATTATGCTTTTTTGTCTGTTATTGCTGTGTCCTGGATTGACTCTCTAAAAGTTGGTCACTACAAGAATAACTTCTCTTAACAATAGTCGGAGAAGCACAAGTCCAGCCAGAACTGTGCTTCCCTTGTGGGGGATGGGGATGGTGAAGAGTAAGAAAGTACTTGGATATCTCTTTGTTCCTCCTGACACTGCAGTGTGAGGGGTGACCCTGAGGGGTGTGTTTCTCCCTTAGTAAGAGAGCATTCTGGTTTTAGTACCATATTTTAAAGGTATTCTTTTAAAATTATTTATTTATTTAGCAGAAATTAACACAGTGTTGTAAATCAACTATATTTCAATTTTACAAGTATGCTTGAGTTATCTGAATATGGCCTCATACCTAACAAAAGCAGGAGTATGAAAAAGAAAAACTGGAAAAACCAACAGACATTATTTCTGGCACATACTAAGAGATTATATAAATATTTGTAAAAAATTAAGTGTTAGTCACTCAGTCATGTGACCCCATGAACTACAGTCCACCAGGTTCATCTGTCCGTAGGATTTCCCAAGCAAGAATACTGGAGTGGGTGGCCTTTCCCTTCTCTAGGAGATCTTCCTGGCCCAGGGATAGAACCTGGCTGGCTCTCCTGTGTTGCAGGCAATTCTTAGTGTCTGAGCCACCAAGGAAGAAATATTTGCTAAGGATTAATTAGTGAAAAAGTTGGCTTAAAGCTCAACACTCAGAAAATGAAGATCATGGCATCTGGTCCCATCACTTCATGGGAAATAGATGGAGAAACAGTGGAAACAGTGTCAGACTTTATGTTTTTGGGCTCCAAAATCACTGCAGATGGTGACTGCAGCCATGAAATTAAAAGACGCTTACTCCTTGGAAGAAAAGTTATGACCAACCTAGATAGCATGTTCAAAAGCAGAGACATTGCTTTGCCGACTAAGGTCCGTCCAGTCAAGGCTATGGTTTTTCCAGTAGTCATGTATGGATGTGAGAGTTGGACTGTGAAGAAGGCTGAGCGCCGAAGAATTGATGCTTTTGAACTGTGGTGTTGGAGAAGACTCTTGAGGGTCCCTTGGACTGCAAGGAGATCCAACCAGTCCATTCTGAAGGAGATCAGCCCTGGGATTTCTTTGGAAGGAATGATGCTGAAGCTGAAACTCCAGTACTTTGGCCACCTCATGCGAAGAGTTGACTCATTGGAAAAGACTCTGATGCTGGGAGGGATTGGGGGCAGGAGGAGAAGGGGATGTCAGAGGATGAGATGGCTGGATGGCATCTCTGACTCGATGGATGTGAGTCTGAGTGAACTCTGGGAGTTGCTGATGGCCAGGGAGGCCTGGCGTGCTGCGATTCATGGGGTCTCAAAGAGTCAGACACCACTGAGCGACTGAACTGAACTGAACTGAACTGAATGAGTGAATGAGTGAAAAGTATGTGAAGTGTTGCTACATTTTCCAATCCAGCTAATTGTGTAGACTGTCTCTAAAAGGGAATTAGGAGAATACAGATTAGAAATCTTTTTAAAATCACTGATCTTAGTTGATTTAAATTGATTATATGTATAGGAATATCCTTTTCTGTGCTATTTTAGGCTCCTGTTCCTTGCTGATTTAGGATATCAGAGAAGTGAATTTGGCTTTGTCAGAATGTTTCCAAACAACCCAGCCAGGAAACCACACCCTTTCAAAACATACTCTCACATACAGATTTAAATTAAGTTGGATTTTTATGTGTTTTTTAATTTGCCCAGTTGTTATAAAACTTTTCATTTTATATAAATATGTACTCTCTTGTGGAAATATTAATCACATTTAAGATTGAACTGGTCTAATGTTAGCTTTTCATAGAAACAAAGTATATGGTTTTATAATACGTATATTTCCCAAACTTGTAAGACCTCCAAATAACCACATCCCACAGTGGCCTCATGGCCTCAGGAATGAAAAGGATCTTCAGTTTTTGACTGTTAGATCACTGAAAGTCACCTGGAAAGGATCTTAGAATTAATCCAGCCCTGCCCCACCCACACGAATCCCTTGGAGTCAACCCCCATCTCCCACCCCCACTGCTGTGTAGATAAGGAAACCTTAGTCCCAGAAGACCTTTTCCAGATATTTCCATCACGTTCTCTTTGATGCTTTCAGCATGTGTGTCCACACTTTGTAAGCCAAAGAGAACATTTGTTTTAGTTTTAAGTAGAAAGATAATGAGTTAATGGCTTTTCCTAGCCCTTTGTGTGGCCCTTTCCAGAAGAGAAGGCAGAGCTGCCAGGATCTCAAAGCCTCTCCCAGGTGAGGGATATGTCTGGGGCCCTTAGTTCCTGGTGTACCTTCAGCTCAGCCTCAGATTTCCATGTGTCCTCTGTAAGTGTAATTTCACAGGTAACAAAGCAGCCACCACTTAAAAAAAAAAAAAATTTTTTTTTAAAGTCCGTTCTTCCCCCAAATATTGTTAAAGTTGCATAATGTTGATCCAAATCCATAGTCCGTAAAAGCTTTTACAGCATTTGAGTGAGTGAGTGAAGTTGCTCAGTCGTATTCGACTCTTTGCAACCCAGTGGACTGTAGCCTACGAGGCTCCTCCGTCCATGGGATTTTCCAGGCAAGAGTACTGGAGTGGGTTGCCATTTCCTTCTCCAGGAGATCTTCCCGGCCCAGGAATGGAACCCAGGTCTCCCGCATGGTTTAGAGCATTTACTGAATAATAATTTGCTAATTCAAAATAGTATAAAATATGGTTGTTTACTTTCAAGATTCTTGTGCTTTAAAAAAATGTACTTATAGGGACCTTCCCTAGTGGCTCAGTGGTAAAGAATTTGCCTGCCAATGCAGGAGACACGGGTTCGATCCCTGATCCAGGAAGATCCCACCTGCCACGGAGCAACTAAGCCTGTGCGCCGCAACTGTTGAGCCTGTACTCTGGGGCCTGGGAACCACAACTGCTGAGCCCAAGTGCCACAACTACTGAGGCCTGTGCAGCTAGAGCCTATGTTCAGCAACAGAGAACCACTGCAATGAGGAACCTGTGCACTGCAACTAGAGAATAGCCCTGGATAACTGCAACTAGAGAGAAGTCCCCATGGCAACGAAGACCCAACACAGCCAAAAATAAATAAACAAAAAATGTACTTAAAAAACCATACTGCACCTTTAAAAATATAAATGAAGAGACTGGATAAATTAGCATGTAAATGTGGTGGCAAGGGTGTGAAAAGTAATTCTAATGTACTGAAAATGGTCATATTCATCAAAAATTAAAGGAGCAAATTAACTTTCAAATATTTCCAAATAAATAGCTATTATGGAGAAATATTTGGAGAAATATTTAACCATGTTGAAATTTTCTTTTACGAGTACAATATTTCGCTAATGACACTAAGATGAGCTACACAGTCCTTACGAAGATCAATTTAAAGCTGTGTAAATCAGCTAAATTGATCATAGTTTAAAATCTTTTCATATTTTCTTTTAGTAAAAAATACCTTAGCTGAAGCATCCCTGTGTACCTCAGTGACTTTGCCTAGTTTATCCGTGACGCCCTGAGCACTCTCTAATTAATCCCATGAATCCATCATCTGCTGGTGAACATCTGTCGTAAAGAGGAGACATGATTTGTTCTTGGGGTTCACAGGGTGAAATCTGCCCTGTTGGAAGGTGGCCCATACGTGTTCCTGGGTACCAGGCAGTCGCAGCGCGGCCCTAGAGGGAGGGAGGGTCAGCCAGGCTCTCTATAGCACTGGCTAGTTGGGTGTGTCTGAGGAGACAGGCAGGGCCATCGCCAACCATCCCAAAGGCTTTTGTGTCACGTCTGATCACGGTGACCAGGGTCACAGCCAGACCTTTTTAGTCCTGAAAAGAAAAATGTTCCCTTAGTTTATCTGGCATACTTGCCTTTATCTGTGGAGGGACTGATTGGTTTTTTAGCTCTTTTTTATACATACAAGAGGAGGCAGACGACTCAAGCTTGCCTGTCTCTGGAGCAGTTTCAGTGCATCATTTTCCAGTGCTCTGAAACTCCCATTCAGATACCCTGACAGAGTGCGTGCCTTTGCCCCACAGTACTAAGAAGCTGATGATGCTTTGCGTATGTTTGTGTAGTACTCCTACAGGGTTAGTTTACATACCAGTTTGTCCTTGCTTTGTAACCGGCCACCCCCATACTTAGCATCTTTAAACATAATCATGGTTCTGTGGGCTGGCTGTTTGGGCTCAGATGAGCTGAGTAGTTCCTTTTGCTAGACTCACCTGGGCTCACGCAGATGCCATCAGCCTGTGACTTGGCTGGGACTGTGGATCTAGAATTTCCTTGCTCGTATGTCTGGAGGCCGGCAGACTGTCAGCCTGAGCATCTCATTTCTTTCCCCTGTGACCACTCCTGCAGGCTAACCTGGGTTCCTTCCTGGGGGTTGCAGGGGTGTCTGCAACGAGAGAGGGCAAGCCAGGTGCTTTTCAGGCTTCTGCTTGTGCTGTGTTCGCCCTTTGAAACAAGTCATGCTGCTGCCCAGATTCAAGGGGGAAAAGAAGGACTCTCCCTGATGCCAAGAAGAACTGCCACGTCACATTGCAGTGGGACATCCAAAGGGGTTTTGCAGGAATTTATGACAGTTATTTGCAGTGATCTACCTGTGCTCATGGGTGTATTTTCATAACAGATTTCAAATGCATACCACCATTCAAACCTACCCTGAAGTAGAAAGAATAACACATTAAACCTCTTATATGCCCATCATTTGGATTCAACAATTTTCAGTATTTTGCTGCCTTTTTTTTGGCCTCTGTTTTAAAAGTTTTCTCTTTGCTAAAGTATTTTCAAGCAAGTCCCATGGTGCTGTTTCAGCTCTGCATGTTTCAATATGCCTCCCCTGAAAAAGGAGACCTTGCTTAGGTAGCCGCCAGCATGGTCATGTCGTGGTATTCTCAGCACTTAGTCCATAATTAAAATTTCCCAGTTGTCTCTTTTTGCAGCAGGTAGATTTGGAAAGGATTCTGCCCACAAAAAGTCTATAGCAGTCCCAACCTGCCTTTCTTTTCTTTTTGCCTATTGATCTGCTTTGAAGACTGGTCTATTTTCCTACAAAGAACCTCCCGCATTCTGTATTTGTGTGGCTGCTTCCTTTTGGGATCATTTGACATGCATCCCTAGCTCCTGTACTTCTGTTTGTGAAAGTTGCCTAGTGGGTGAATTTCATTCAGTGCCACTCCTGGAGCAGGTGTCCTTTTTAAAGAGGACCCCCATGCTTCCTTCCAGTCTCGTCATGTGGAGAATTGTCTTCCTTTCATTGATGCTAATGTCGACAGGTGGGCTGACCCTTTGATTATCATTACATGAATCTGTTATTTCAGTTATTACAAGGCAATGATTTCCTAACTCTGTCATTTCTTCCAGATTTTGTTAGCTGGAGTTTCTTTTATAAGCAACTTTCCCTCATCAATTAGAGTCACTTAGTTATCTGCAGCATGTTCGGACAGCTGATCCTTTTAATTGATGGCTTACAGAATAAGGAGTTGGTACACTAGTTATATCCAGAGCTACTCAATTCATAGTGGTTTGGGGTGTCTCTTTCTTTTTTCCCCTCATTTTTGATATTACAGTCAGACTTCAAAGATATGAAAGGTTCTAATCCACACTACTGCAATAAAGTGAATATCATAGTAGAGTCAGACAAATTATTTTATTTCCCAGTGCATACAAGACATATGTTTACACTATACTGTAGTCTGTGTGCAATAATAGCATTGTGTCTGAAAAAACAATGTATATACCTTAATTTAAAAGTAGTTGGTTACTAAAAAAATGCTAGCCATCCTTGACAGCCTTCAGTTTATAAAAAATGCAAAGTACAATAACATGAGGTATGCTTGTATTATGAACTCATCGTGGGTTTTAGATATTCAGTGTGTTTCAATCATTTGCGTTTTTTTGAGGCTCAAATTGTTTTGTCTTTGGGCCTTGGGAGCTACTTGTTGGCTTCTGTCTCCCTTGGCACCATTACCCCTTGAGAGTGCCCTTGCTTTCCAGCACAGTATATCTCAGGATATCTGGGGGAGTAAGTAAGCATTAGTCTTTCAGTCGTATCCAACTCTGAGACCCCATGGACCATAGCCTGCCAGGCTCCTCTGTCCATGGGATTCTCTAGGCAAGAATACTGTAGTGGGTAGCCACCGTCCTCCAGGGGATCTTCTTGACCCAGGGTTTGAACCCACATCTACTGAATTGCAGGTAGATTCTCTACCATCTGTGCCACCAGGGAAGCCCATCTCATATATTTCTTGTAATCATCCATTCCTGGCTGGAGTGTAGGCAGTGGTTGGGCTCATTGCTATTGAGTTTTTATTGTTTTTAGTCCTTTCTCTGGCAAGAGCTGGAAAACACATATATATAGTCAGTCGGTCTCTTCATGTATTCACCCAGCTGCAGATGAAAAATACTCAGAAAAAAATTCCAGAAAGTTCCAAAAATCAAAACTTGAATTTGCTGCACACTGGCAGTTATTTACATAGCATTTACATTCTATCAGGTATTATAAGCATCTATTTCTGCTTTATTGACCATGCCAAAGCCTTTGACTGTGTGGATCACAATAAACTGGAAAATTTTGAAAGAGATGGGAATACCAGACCACCTGACCTGCCTCTTGAGAAACCTGTATGCAGGTCAGGAAGCAACAGTTAGAACTGGACATGGAACAACAGACTGGTTCCAAATAGGAAAAGGAGTACGTCAAGGCTGTATATTGTCACCCTGCTTACTTAACTTCTATGCAGAGTACATCATGAGAAATGCTGGGCTGGATGAAGCACAAGCTGGAATCAAGATTGTCAGAAAAAATATCAATAACCTCAGATATGCAGATGACACCACCCTTATGGCAGGAAGTGAAGAAGAACTAAAGAGCCTCTTGATGAAAGTGAAAGAGGAGAGTGAAAAAGTTGGCTTAAAGTTCAATATTCAGAAAACTAAGATCGTGGCATCCGGTCCCATCACTTCATGGGAAGTAGATGGGGAAACAGTGAAAACAGTGTCAGACTATATTTTTCTGGGCTCCAGTATCACTGTGGATGGTGATTGCAGCCATGAAATTAAAAGATACTCCTTGGAAGGAAAGTTATGACCAACCTAGACAGCATATTAAAAAGCAGAGACATTACTTTGTCAACAAAGGTCTGTCTAGTCAAGGCTATGATTTTTCCAGTAGTCATGTATGGAATTGAGAGTTGGACTATAAAGAAAGCTGAATGCCGAAGAATTGATGCTTTTGAACTGTGGTGTTGGAGAAGACTCTTGAGAGTTCCTTGGACTGCAAGGAGACCCAACCAGTCCATCCTAAATATTGAAATGAGTCTTGGGTGTACATTGGTGATGTTGAAGCTGAAACTCCAATATTTTGGCCACCTGATGCGAACAGGTGACTCATTTGAAAAGATCCTGATTTGGGGAAAGATTGAAGGCAGGAGAAGGGGACAACAGAGGATGAGATGGTTGGATGACATCACTGACTCAATGGACATGAGTTTGGATAAACTCCAGGAGTTGGTGATGGACAGGGAGGCCTGGCGTGTTGCAGTTCATGGGCTCGCAAAGAGTCAGACACGACTAAGCAACTGAACTGAACTGAACTGAGAGGTGATATAAAGTGTATGGGAAGATGTGCATCGGTTTATATGCAAATGCTGCACTATTTTTTATAAGGGACCTTCATGAATTTTGATATCTGCAGGGAGTCCTGGTACATACAAATACATATATGTTTCTTTTTCTCTTAAGTATATTTTAAAAATAAAGTATAATTGATTTTTTTAGCTTAAGTTAGAATTGCAAAATTTTTATTTAACTTCTTTGCTTTTTATACTTTTTCTCTTTTCAATGAAAAGTTTTGGTTAGTGTATGTTAACATACACTATGTATTGATATATTAACTAATGTGTGAAAACATGTAATATTACTATTATTAGCATATACTAATGCTAATAATATATTGTATCAGCATTATTACTTTGAGATTGTTATGTACTTACATTTAACTTTGAACTATTATATACATAATGTGATAATGCTAATATTATAAATTATTGTAAGTAATAACATATATATTAAGTATACTAATATATTAGGTAATACACATATAAAACAACTCATTATATGTATTAGCACACTAGTGAGTTTGTCACAGTTTTAGATTAGTTAATGCACAGGCACACACACATAAATAAAAGTTTCAAAATAATAG
Organism: Oryx dammah; assembly: GCF_014754425.2. NCBI lineage: Eukaryota > Metazoa > Chordata > Mammalia > Artiodactyla > Bovidae > Oryx > Oryx dammah. The sequence continues at coordinate 40,594,414 of NW_024070200.1, forward strand.
TGCTGATATTATTAGTAACAGACTTGTTGTTCATTTGCTAAGTCCTGTCTGACTCTTTGCAACCCCATGAACTGCAGCACACCACGTTTTCCTGTGCTTCAGTATCTCCCAGATGCTCAAACTCATGTCCATTGAGTTGGTGATGCCATCCAACCATCTCGTCCTCTTTTGCCCCCTTCTCCTCCTACCGTTAATCTTTCCCAGCATCAGGGTCTTTTTTGACTGGATGAAATTTAAGTTTTCTCTGTAGTTCCCTTTTCCTTAGAAAATATTCCACTGAGAATTCCATCAAAGTACTTTGGACAAGTCACTGAAAACCATTCTTTTCTTTTTATGGTTAAGGCACCAAATTAATCTATATATTCTCACCCCAGTTGGTTTTCAGTTTTTACAGATGCCTTTTATCTTCTTGATTTCATTTTTAAAAAATATATAAAACATTTTTGTTTCCAAAGTCAAACCACAGTATAGAGTCTGCCTAGAAAAGTCTCGTGTTACTAGTGTTACCTCCCTCCTCTGAAGGCAGGTCCTTTCATTTGTTCTTAATTTTCCTTCCAGTGTTTCTTTTGCAAATATATTTCCTTTTAGAAATTATCTTAAATAGAAAAAAACGTACATCTTTTTCAATGAAGTTCCACTAGCTTTTCTATATTTTTTGGTTATTATTTGTTTTAAAAGACTAGTATTATAAAGGTTTTATCATGTAAAAGAACAATCCAAACATTCTTTGGCAGATGACACTGTTTAGCTTCTTTTAAAAAATCTCTCTCTCTCTTCAATGAGTTTGGTACATTTGGGAAACAGACTGCAAACTAAAGTGAAATAGAAAGATTTCTTCTAATTTCCATTTGTTGTCTGAGGCTGAGAAAATATCTCACAGAAGTTATTTTACAAAGATGAGTCTGAGAAAAAAGTTCCTTGAATTAAACCATAATGAAAAATAATATGAAATAGAATATATATGTGTGTGTATAATATATATACCTGAATATCTTTGCTGTACAGCAGAAGCTAACACAATACTGTAAATTAACTATATGAAGTGAAAGTCGCTCAGTCATGTCCCCAACTCTTTGCAACCCCATGGGCTGTGCAGTCCATGAAATTCTCCAGGTCACAATACTGGAGTGGGTAGCTGTTCCCTTCTCCAGGGGATCTTCCCAACCCAGGGATTGAACCCAGGTATCCCTCATTGCAGGCGGATTCTTTACCTTCTGAGCCAGCAGGCAAGCCCTGGTGTATAGTTGAAGTCAACTATACTTCAATTTAAAAAGCAAGATGAGAAAGACATTTTTTTTAAAGTTATTAAGAACCATGTAACTCCAGGTGTACCCTGTGTGTTGTCCTCTGTCAACTTAATTCATTCTCTGCCTCCTTCATAGTCTTGCTCATAGACTTGAACTTGAGAAATTCTAGAGCCTCAAAACTAACATGGCCAAAGTTGTGTTCATAAGATTTGGAAAGAAGGAGGCTTTGCAAAATTAGGAGAATATCAGAGAAATTAGAGTTGAAGTTGGTAGAACTTGATGCACTTTTGTTAGTAATGTTAGAAAATTGTTGTTATTATTTGCTTTTAACACATATACCAGAGTTATATAAAATGTTGACATTGGGGTAACTTGGATGAAGGGTATAAGGGAATACTTTGTACCATCTTTCCAACTCTTCTATAAAGCTAAAATTGTTCCAAAGGAAATTTTATTTCACACACGCACACACACACACACACACACACACAGACACACACACACACACACACACACATATACAGACAGTAAACTAAAAAGACTTAGAATGCATGAAATACAAAGGGATCCTTAGAGAACTTCAACAAAATGGTAAGAGAAGCAACCCAACAGAAAAAAGGATTAAATGAAATGCATGCCAAGTAATACACCATTTTTGTTTACCACACGGGCGAAATGTATAAGGTTAATATCAAGTGTTCATATGGGTGAGGGAGACAGGATAGGGTGACCTAGTACTCTTGGTTGGCAAGTTGACAGTATCAGTTTAAAGTTTTTATTTTAACTAGGTATGTGCATGTGTGTGCTCAGTCGTGTCCGACTCTTTGCGACCCCATGGGCTGTAGCCCACCAGGCCCCTCCTTCCATGGGATTTCCCCGGCAGGAATACGTGAGTGAGTTGTCATTCCCTTCTCTAGCGGATCTTCCCCGCCTGGGGATCAAGGCTGGGTCTCCGCATTGCAAGTGGACTCTCTACCCTCTAAGCCACTGGTGAAACCCTAGATACACTATGGTACATCCATACTGTGGAATGCTAGACAGCCATTTAAAAATCATGAGGTAGATTTTTATTGTTTGACATCATCTCCAAGACAAAAATATTAAGTGAAAAAATAAACTATAAGATAGTAAATGTAGTCTATCATTTGTTTAAAGAAAACAGGCATTGCTGTATATCTGCATGTTTCTCTCTTTCTCTTTTTCCATGTATATGCATAAATAAATATGCAGAAAGCGATCTGGTATATACTCTCTAGTTAGATTTAAATACTGTTATTCCTGGGTAGTGGGAATGGGCAGTGTGGGCTGGTTGAACTTTGAACATCTGTCTGTAGCTCAAGTCTTTTACATAATTGATCACAGAGACACAGGAGTGGGGCGGGGTAGGGAATGTCTCAGGCAGCTTGTCGTGAACAGAGAGAACGCTGTCTAGCAGGGGTCGACTCTGAGCTCCTTGTGTCCCTGTGGGGTCCAGTGCAGAGTGAAAATGTGGGATCCTTTGCTCAAAATGCAGGACAAAGTATCATTAAAGGTGCATATGATTTATCATGTATCTTTGTATTGGGCTGGTTTTAGATGCAGAGATCAGAACTCATATGAGGACTTAGCTGAATTACACACTTGATATGTCAGGGCTTGTTCCTGGAGTTGTCTCTCAAGCCAGCAGAAGAGACCAGCCTTGGCCAAGTCAGGATGGTTGAGGAGAGAGAGGACCCCACTCCCCACTCACAGGCAGAGGGAGCACCCCTGGGCCTGGGGACAATCACAGCCAGGACAGACCCTCAAGGACCCTGGGGGTCCCATTTGTCTGCCGGGCCTACCAGAACCTCCTCCTCATCAAACGCCTGACTGAAACAGCCGGGCTGGGCACAGAGTCTAGGGGAGCCAAGCTGCCATGTCCACAGTAGACAGCAGCCAGCAAGGATCCTTAAATCTCCAAGCTGGGAAGCCCGGGTACCTGAGTGGGGGCTGATCAAGAGGCTCCCCTCCTACCAAGGTGAGCGATGGTTTTGCTTACCCAGGATGCTGTGATACCAGCACTTGCCTATCCTGGTCAGGCAGGGAGGCACAGACTGCCTGGGAAGCCCTCCCCAGAGGCTGCAGGAGCCAGGGCCAGTGTGAGCTGAGGCCCCGGGTCTCCAGTGTGCCTTGCATTGTCCAACCTTCAGTTACTAAACACAAATCCAAAATGAAAATTGTTCAGAGTCAGAGCATTAAACCCAGATGCAGGGCCCTCCCAGCGCTGGGTTGTATAGCTGTGGTGCTGGCACACCTAGGAAGGTAGCCTGGGTGGGTCAGAGGGTTTTGTTTTTAAGATGGGAGACACTAGGAGAAGCATGAATTCTGAGAGGTAGAGTCCTTTAGCTGAGGGAGGACAAAGGTGATGGCGGGAGAACTGATAAGGCCAGCTCCCCAGATGAGATTCCTAACCCAGTGGGAGGGAGCAAGGAGAAAAGCAGGTGTTAGAGTGTGTGTGTGTACGTGTGCACACACGCATGCTCAGTCATGTCTAACTCTTTGAGACCCCATGGACTGTAGCTCACCAGGAGTTGGTTGTCATACCCTCCTCCAGGGGATCTTCCCAACCCAGGAATCGAACCCAGGTCTCCTGCATTGTAGGCAAAGTCTTTACCATCTGAGCCACCAGGGAAGCCCAAGAATACTGGAGTGGGTTGCCATTTCCTTCTCCGGGGATCTTCCCTACCCAGGGATTGAACCCACATCTCTTGTGTCTCCTGCATTGGGCGGCAGGGTCTTTACCACATTGCCTCCTGGGAAGCCCAATGTTAGGGTTGGTGTGTCATATTTGGCAGGAAGATAAGGGAGTTTCCATTCCTCTGTTTCTGTTTTCTCTATGAAATATGTGCTCGGGCTGGGAGGGGCCGGGGTGGGGGGGTTCAGTGCTCATGATCACTGGGAGAGTGTAGAAGGCGGGGAACTGAACTGTGGAGAGGAGACTGTAGTCATGGGCTCCATGGGATTATGGAGTGTACAGTAGGCGTGGCTGTGTGACATTCAGGAGCCTAAAGAGAGAGACCCTGCCGTGTCCTGCTCAGAGGTACGGCCCCACTCTTTCTTAGGAGGAGCTCTTCCTAGGAAGGATTGTCGTTTATTCTGAATTGAATTTTAAAAGCCCTCTTTTTAGTGTTTCTATGTCCTTTTAAAAAATGAAATGATATTGGTGATATCACGTAACGTTCTTTTGGTATTTTTGTTTTACTGTGGTAAAATCTTTATAAAACTTACGATTTTAACCATCTTTAAGTGTACAGTTCATAATGTTTATTTTTAAATGTCTTCACTTTGCAAAATAAAATAAGACTAAAAATTGGTCATCGTATATTATACCCCAAAGTGGTTTTGTGTGTGTGTGGGTGTGAAATTTTACTGGTCTGTGAAATGTAAAAACACTATGAGCCTCACAAAGCATTTCTCTGTTTAAGTGTTACACAACTCTTATTGGTAGAGGAAAACTCTGAAGCAATTTTTAGAATTTTTAAGATACCCTGTAAGAATGAGAGCGGAATTATTTATTTTACATTGCTCTTCTGGTGCTCTGATAAAGTTCTCCTAATTCTAGTATTTTGTGTATATATCCTCTTTTGTGACATCATCAAAACTGTCTCCTTTTCTTCCGCAGTGCTATAATATTTCCCTTTTGTGTTTCATGTGTAAACTCACTGCTCATACTATAACACATAACAGTTTTCTAAGGATATTTTTGGTAATAGAAACATAAATAACACTTATATAAAATGTGGATATAGGTATAGTTGTTCACTTGGTCAAAGCCATTTTAATAAATGGTTCTAAAAGATTAATAAAGATTTTGTACACAGTTTTTTTTTTTTTTCACTCTGAGCCACAGACACCAAAAATCCCACAGGAAGTTGTCTTTGTAAGTGTTGCGGTTTTTTAGTTTCCTATTCAGTTTGCATTAGATGACCAGAAATAGTCTGTGCAGTCAAAAGAGATTCTTGGTTAAAGCTTATTGTAATTCTGAAGGAGACTCTCAAATGTGCTTGTATTTCTTCTCAAGTAGTTGATCCAGAGGAGCTATAACAAGATCCATAGACATTAAAGTTGTGGTATCATGTGAAACTTTTTTTTTTGATGTTCAGTGGATAAACTTCATTGTTAAAGGGGCAACTATGTGAAATTAGGCTTTATGCTTTCCACTTCTTATCAAAGCATTTTCTAAGAAATAAACTGTAGGAGTGGAGATAGGTTTTAAATTGACAACTAGGTTTTACCTTTATTTTTACAAATAACAAAAACTTTCTCTTCATTCTTTAGAGAATTGGAGATACATTAAAAAGTTGTACAGCTTAATTTAGATATTATAAATACCACTAGAAAAAAATTTTAAAGCATACAATTATTGAACTGTCTTTATTGTAATTTTTAAAGCATAGTATTCTCAAGCTTAAATTTCTTGCTTAACTTCATTATTTTTAAAACCATGGCAAAAATAAAACTAAAATAAACTAAAACTGTCATCAGATATATTAGATCTTTGACATATCATTATGTAATCTAGCATTTAACTTAGGTACAGTAGGCCTGGTGAAAAGTGACAAATGAGGAAAGAGGAATGGTCTCTGCATTTTTTAAAAACATTTCCAGGTTTAGGTCTGTTAAAGGAATGGTATCTGGTTCTGGGCAGGTCATGCTGACTGCACATCTTATTAAATGGGTAGATTAATAAAGATAACGTGGAAGGTCTTTCCACAGTCACCTTTGAAAATAAAAAATAATGCCACATTGAAAAAAATAAAAGAAAATTTTCATTACAGTTCTGAAGTGAATAAAACAAAAGTCACATCCAACATGACTTTAAAACAAAAGTGACTGTAATCATTTCTATGGGGGGAGGGCAGGGTGAGGAAAAGAAAAGAGAAAGGATTTGATTTGCAGAACACTTTTAGTTCCAGAAAAACGGGAGACCTGGGTTCGATCCCTGGGTTGGGAAGATCCCTTGGAGAAGGGAACCCACTCCAGTATTCTGGCCTGGAGAATTCCATGTACTGTATAGTCCATGGGGTCGCAAAGAGTCGGACACGGCGGAACAACTTTCACTTTAGTTCCGTAGCTTCAGGTTGCAAAATGTATGGTATTTTAGTTTGAAATTTTAATTCATTTTTATGTATGATAGGCAGGTATTTCTTGGTTAAGTTAGGTTTTCTCTACAGTTGAATTCTAAAGAGGAAACTATCGTTTCTGCTTTTTTCCATTTCTTCTGTACCTTTTGCGGCACTGTTCTAGGTTCTTTAGGAGGTTACCATTTGAGAGCTTCACGTTTTACAGAGTGCAGAACAACGAGGGCGGGAGAGGTTTCTGAAATACTCCTTGGTGTCTAGCGAGGCCGTCTGCACTGCGGGCCGGTCCCCTGGACAGTGGACCCGGCATTCTCGCGGCTCTGCCCAGCACGACCCCTTCCCCTTGCCACTGAGAATCCCAGCATTTTTGATGCCAAAAATATGCTTTTAGGATCCCTGTCTACATGGGCTGTTGAAGGTGGTGCTGGATCTCTATCAAGGCCTCGTGTGGGTGGGGCCCTCGGGTGCCCATGACCCCGTGACCAGTGTTCGCGGGGCAGTCGGTCCGTCCACTACGACAGCCTGGCAGCACTTCCCAGCGAGGCTCAGGCAGGCGGGCAGCGGGGGTCGTGGCCAGGGGCATCTCTCTCCAAGTCGCAAAGGCTGGGTATGGGGGTGCTCGCTCCTCGGGGGCGCTTTCCGCCGGGCCGTGCAGCGAACAAACAGGAAACTCCGTCTCCAAGTTACTTCGGAAACTGGGCTTTTCCTTCCGCGACAGGGGTCGCATCCGGACAGGAAGCGGACCGGCCGCTCGCCCCGCGCCCTCGTGGCCCCGCCCCTCCTGGTACGGCCCCGCCTCCGTCGATCGCACCGCCCCAGCCCCCACCCCTAGGCCGGGCATGCTCAGTGGGCCAGGCCGGGCATGCTCAGTGGGCCGGGCCGGGCCGGGCCGGCAGGTTTGCGTGGTCGTCCGCGGCTGCCGGCGCCGGCTCAGCCCGCCGACGCCACGTCCCGTTGCTGCGGCTCGTTCCCGGAAAGTTACGTGCTAAAGCGTCCCCCGAAGAGCCGGGGGCTGGACTGCGGGCGGCGGAGGCCCCGAGGCGGCCGAGCGGCGAGCCGACGTGCCCGCGGCTTGGCTGCGGGCGTAGCGCTCGGAAGGAGGCGCCGGCCGGACGCACCCCGCGGGGAGCCCCGGGCGGGGCGGGCGCGGCGCGGACTTTTGTCCGAGTTCAGTCCCCTCCCTGTGGGCTGGGCCTCTCCGGCACCCCAGCCCCCGCCCCGCTCGCTCCCGGGAGATGTTTATCTGGGCCGCGGCGTGAGGAGCCGGCGGCTGGCGGCGCGGAGTCTCGGGTCCGAGAATCGTTGCGCGGCGCGGGAGAGACAAGATGTCCGCCAGGGCCGCGGCCGCCAAGGTGAGCACCGCGGGGAGCGTCCGCTGGGGGTCCTTCTCCCTGTGCCCGCGGGCTGCCGGGCGGGCCGTGGAGGGGGCTGGCGGCGGGGCCGGGGCCGGCCGGGGCCCGGGCAGGTGCACTGCGGCGGCGTCGCTGCCCGGTCCCGGCTCCAGCTCCGGCCCCGGCCCACGGCAGGAGGGAGCAGGGCGGGCGGGGACGCGCAACAGGTCCCGCCGGGAAGCCGGGCGCGGGGCGCGGCGGGCGGGCCGGGGCCACCCCGGCGGCTGCAGTCTTTGCGGGAGTGGCTGGTCCCTGGCGAAACCGTGTGGTTTCGGTCTGATGTCACTGTCGCTGGTATGCGCGCGCCCGCGACACGGCTTTGGGACGGCACTCAGCCCCTGTGGAGTAGGTTGGATCTTTTCGCTGTTTTATTTATTTAAGGTGACATTGGAAAAACTAACTTCCTGACACTTTTTTAAGAGTTCAGTTCGAGTTACACTTTCAAAAATAACGCACAATGCCCTTAAAAATGGATAGTGAACTTTTAAAAATAAAAATTGGCAAAGATCTGTGGGTTCGTTAAAAAAGTAACGTTTTCCTATCAGTTTTTTCATATGCTTTGAAGTACTGTGCCATTTTCTCAGTGCTTTCAAGGCAGTTTGTATGTTACATGAAAAAGCTGAAGTTTCTAAAAATCAGTTAATATTCTCCTCTCCTTTTGTACAACTTAATCTTTTCCACCGTAAACGGTTGCGGGGATACAGAAATATGAAGAGTAAAAATCTCTCTTAAAAATCAATTTATTACTTTAAGTAGTATCAGGTGCTTAAGCGGTGCTGGTTTCATGTTTTTGCTTGTTTTTTTTTTCTTTACTGTTTGAGATGTTTATTCATAGCATCTTGGACCAGGCATAATTAGGCCCTAAAGTTTCTGAACTCAAGACTTTGTTTTTTGGCTGAAAGTTAGCGGTTACGTTTAGCAGTGAGTAAATTCTTGTAAGGAATTTAGTGTTCTCTCTTTAAGAAAACTTCTGTGTGTACCTTTATTGCTCTACATTGATAAAGACCAATCTAAAGGTAAAACTTGATCTAAAGATTTAGAATAAAAGGCAAATTTTCGCATGATTTTTAAAATAGTCTTACACTGTTTACTTTCCTGGGACTTCTTTCTGGGGAGGAGAGGCTTTGTTTCTATATTATAGAGAATGTCACTGTGTTCCTGTAGTGTGCTCTCTGGCACTTTATATCCAAAAAGGATATTTCTCTTACGGAGAGAAATAAGTTTTCAGTGGATTGCCATAGTAAAACGATGCTTTAGAAAGAGTCATACTTTTCCTCATGAATTACGGTGTTGAGATTTTATGGCATATTAACAAGTATCACTAGTTAAACATTACATTTTGGTGACGTTTGCATTCTTAAATATTTGAGTAGAATGTCAGTTGAAAGCTTATTTTTCTAAAATGCTGTGTTTTGGGACCACCGTTAAATCTTATATAGAGAAAGGCCATAAAAGTTGGGGGAAATAATACTCAACCAACCAAGTCACATTTAATTTTCTAAGATGATTAAAATGCTTAATAAGAACCAGGCTGTGTATGTACTCAGTAGTTTACATGTGATATTTTTGTTTCCCCCACTTCTGTTTAAAAAACAAGCATGAATTTGCAGCTTGCTTTTCTAGCTTTTAGCATAATTTGTAGAACTCTAAGTCAGTATCTTTGATTCTATATTCTTTGTAATGATTGAATATTTTTCCATTCCATGAATAGGCTGCAGGTGGTTACTGATACACATTTAACTTGTTTCCAGGATTTTGTAATAAATAGCCTTATATTTTTCTGCATGTATGTAGTATTGCTGTGTGTCTCATTGTTAAAAATGGAATTTCTGGATCAAAGGGTATATATGTGCATTTAAAATTCTGATATATACCACTAATTCTTTCTCCAAAAAGGTTGTACCTAGGAAAAATACAGCGATTGTTGGTAACTTAACTTTAAAGGACATAAAATTTAAGTAAGTGAGATGAGAAAATATAGTCTCTGAATGGGGAGGATATCATAGAAAATATCACATTTCCTAGAGTTGGTATATAAATGTTAATACAATTCCAAATAAAATTCCAGTGTGGTATTCTAAAAAACTTAATGTGTTGATGAGAAAGTTTATCTGATAAAATAAATGGATAATAACTGTGAAAGTTCAGAAAAAGAAGCCTTATTAGAAAATCTAATAAATTCAGAGTAATTTGAAGCAGTCTTTTAATTCAGGAGTAGACATTGGAATCGCAGAATACAGAAACATCTGTGTGTTTGCAAGTTTTTTTAGTGAGTATGGTCATCAGCATTTAATGTGTGTTAGCTATTGTTCTAAGTGCTTAATATGAATTAACTGATTTAATTCTCATAGTATCCCTATGAAATGAGCACTGCTGTTATCCCCGGTTTATGGATGCGGAAATTGAAACAGATAAGGTAACTTCCCCAAATACACCTAGCCTACAGAAGAGGAAATTGAGACTGTGATAAAAATAACGTAGATTTCTGGAGGAAAGGATGCATTAGTATAGGGTGCTGGGACTGTTGACTATCCTTTGAAAATACATATGTTGTTTCTGCCCTTAGGCCATCCCCCTTCAAAAAAAAAAAAAAATCCGTTTGAAAACTATGCAGAGAAGGTAAATCATAAAAGACTAGAAGAAAGTGTAGGAGGCTTAAAAAAGTCCTCAGTGGAAAAGGCTTCTCTGTGTGTATTAACTTCAGTAATAAAGGAAAAGTTTTAATCTGTGGTATATATCTGAATTTGCAAACAGAATCAATAGTGTGCCTGATGCAAATGATTCAAAAGTTGAAACCAGGAATTTGAGGGTAGTTCTTTCTCACCAAGGAATTGTTTAATTATGTGAGAAAATGACAGGAATAGTTAGAGACATTTCCATTGGTTGAATCATGGAGAGTCTGAAGGAAGTTTAGTGGCTTGTGGACTCAAGCTGTTCACGCCAGAGGAAACAATAAAATGTAGCATTGTTCTGTTACAGATTTTGCTGCATAAAAGTTTCCATTTTGTCTCAAACAGAATTTTTTCCCCACTGATTATTTCTAAAATTTTAGTGTACTTTAGTATGGAAATTATTTACACCACTTAGTAGGAATTGATTTATTGTATGCTTAATAGCTGATCACTTGAAAGTTAAAAACTGTAGAATATAGCTAAATGAACAAAAATAATTACAAAATTAGTCCCTGTAGATAGGAAATGTCTTGAGTGGCTGTTATGACATAGTTTTAGTTTTGGTACTTTGTGATTGGTGTGTATTTGCTTCGGGGAAGCAGGTAGCTTTATGAAAATTCACTTGATTGTGTCTGTCAGTGTTTATTGAGCTTCACTGTGGTAATATTTTTCTGTACCTGTCAAGTTTGTATAATACTTTTTAAAAATTTTCTTTATTTGAAAGATAACTGCTTTATAAGATTTTGTTTTTTTATCAAACATCAACATGAATCAGCCATAGGTATACATATGTCCTGTTTTTAACTAGAAATGTTTTTATAGTATTTAAGGGAAAGATGTTTAATTTTCTATGTTAGTGTGTTTAACATTGTAGACGCTTATGGTTAGAATTGTCCTTTATATCCTTGGTTGATAATCCCTGACCACATTTACAGCTCTCCAGTTCATTTTAGGACAGTTTCATTAGATAGGTGCTTTTCAGATTGCACAGTGCTGGGG